>NW_020664784.1:118923-121354 GCF_002925995.2 Terrapene triunguis
CCTGGGTTCTTTCCCCGGTTCTGGGAGGGGAGTGGGGGCTGGTGGGTCAGAGCGGGGGGAGCTGGGAGCCAGGACTCCTGGGTTCTCTCCCCGGCTGTGGGCTGCCCAATTGTATTTTTCAGTCACCCCCCCGTACCGCTGCCCACGCACCAGCCTCCCCTTGCCAGGTCTGTGGCCCCCTCGCCTGCCCTCACCCTTGGCACGCAGCTCTGTCATGGCGCGGTACCAGGCCTCCTGCTGTTCCGGGCTCTCGGCCGCCACCCCGAAGGTGCCGTCCCGGCCGTACAGCACTATGAGGTGCCGGTGCCGGGCGTCCGCCCGCTTGTTGATGTTCAGGGCGCTGGCCAGGGGGAAGCTGCGTTTGGGGCGGGCGCCGCCAGCCCCGAATTTCTTCTCGCTCTCGTAGTACTCTAGGCGGGCTGGTCCCCGCTCGCTGGGCGCCCGCAGCACAAAAAACCGGCGCCGCTGGGACTTCTGCTTCCGCAGGTGCCCGCACAGACGGACGTCGGCCATGGGCGGGTCGCCCTCGCCGGCCGCCTCCTCCATGGCGCGCCAACTCAGGGGAACAGGAGAGTTAAGGCATGCCCCCCCCCGCCCTGTTTGCAACGCCACCACGTCCGGCCTGCTTCGGGGGGCAGAGCTTTGGGGTGCCTAGGGTTTGTCGCTGCACCTGTCCTCTTTGGGGGGGCAATTCACGCACGTCCCCTTTTCGCAACTGCCTCTTTCGAGGTGCCAAGCATCGGGGGTGCCCAGCATTTCACGCCCCCTCTGCGCCCGGATCATCTCCTTCCCAGGAGTTCATTCCTCTTCAGTTTCGCGACCTCCTGTCTTTCAAGGGCGCCTCCCCCAAGTTTTTGCAACAGCACCAGGACCCCCTTCTGGGGGGCAGAGGTTTAGCAGCTTCGCCCCCTGGATCGGGCCTGCCGGAGGCCCAGGAGCGTCGAAGGGAGGCGCCGTTGCAAACTCGCCGCTGGCTTCTCTCGCGTCCCGCACGTGTCCAAAGCCCCTGCTGAGCGCCGGGCAGCCTGGCCCCGCTTTGCCGCGATTTCACGGCCGGTCAGTTTGCAGCCGAAGTTGCCTCGCCATGCCAGAGCCAATTTTGCACAAGCCACGGCAGCGTGCAAACAAGAGTCCCTTTGCAATCTCGCACGGCTGCAAAAAAACAGTCTTTGCAGAGGTGCAGCCGCGTAGGCCCTCGCTGGCCAGCTGCAGCCTTGTTTGCACTAGGACACGAATTTCTTCTTTTGCAATCGGCTCCGGGTTTGATTTTAATAGAAGTCACATGAAGAGAAGCGAAATAAATCAGCCGAGTTTTTTTTTTCCTCCATGCGGTTTTCTGGCGCAAAACTGGAAGCCAGCGAAGGGGGGGGGGGGGGGAACAGGACTTGGAAAAGAAGGAGAAAGGAGCAACGTTGCTTTTTGCAGCCGAAAGATCGCTCCGCTCTCAGCCTGGTTTTGCCCGCAAAAGTTTGGATCGGCGCCTCACCCCCGAACACGGAGGCCGCCCGGGATCTCCCGGTTGCGAACAGCAGCGCAAGGCGACCGCACGGTTCTTAACACTTTTGCACAGAAGCGGGACGGGCGTCTCACTTTCCACGTGAACGAGGAACGGAAAAAACTCGAGTGAGGGGCTTTCTCGGCACAAAGCCACGGGCCCGATGGAAAACCCCCACGAAAAGCCACCGAAAACAAGCTACTTTGCAGGGAGGCGGCTGGCGCTGGCCCCTGAGCCAGAGATTGATGTCGCAAGAAGGGGGGGGGACAAGTGAACGCGGAGGGGGGGTTCTTTGAGGACTTGCAGAAAGGGCAAGGGGGGGGGGGACCCTCCAGGCAAGTGGATTTTCCCCCTGCGCAGAAGCAGCTGGAGCAGGCACAGAACTCAGTGGGGCCCTCGGTGCAATCACCTGCCAGGTCACGGAGTTTCAGGGGGTGGGGGGCTGGAGTTTAACCCCCCCGTCCCAACGTGCAAGAGCCAGGCGAAGCTGCCCGGCCCTGAGAGCTGGATAGTGCAAAGGGCTCTTCTCCTCCAGGCCAGCCCGGCCCCGGCTCCCCCGGGCAGCCCGGCGACACCCGCAGCTCGGCCCCCGGCGCTGCTGCTGGGCAAACACCCGCTGCCATCAGGCTGCTGCTGGAGTTGATTGATGGCTCTGCAGGCGCGGGGGGGGGGGGGGATTTAAAGGGCCAGCAAAGGAGGGGGAGCTGCTGCCCAACCCCCCTCCCCCAACCCCTCGGGTCCTACGTCTCCTTCACGGAGGGGGTAACCAGCTGCCCCGCCCCAGAGGTGGCCGCATCTCAGCGCCGGGCGAGGAGGTCTCTGGGTAACCAGCCGCCCCGCCCCAGAGGGGCCGCATCTCAGCACCAGGCGAGCGGTCCCCGGGTAACCGGCCGCCCCCCCCAGAGGTGGCCGCATCTCAGCGCCGGGCGAGGTGTC
>NW_020664784.1:121364-131871 GCF_002925995.2 Terrapene triunguis
CAGAGGTGGCCGCATCTCAGCGCCGGGCGAGGTGTCCCCGGGTAACCGGCCGCCCCGCCCCAGAGGTGGGCGCATCTCAGCGCCAGGCAAGGGGTCCCCGGGTAACTGGCCGCCCCGCCCCAGAGGTGGCCGCATCTCAGCGCTGGGCGAGGGGTCCCCGGGTAACCGGCCGCCCCGCCCCAGAGGTGGCTGCATCTCAGCGCCGGGCGAGGGGTCCCCCTCCCGTTCCTGGGACCCAGCCATGCGGTTCTGGTGTCTGGCGCCTCGGCCAATGGGGAGGTAGTGTTGGGCTCTGACGGAGGAATGTAGCCATCCCTCATCCAATCAGCTGCGGCCTTGGGGCTCCCTCCCCCCCTTTAACCACTTCCTACCTGCTGCCCACCCTCCCTCACCCCCGCCCCCAACCTCCTCCGAAGGGCACAGGTGGCCGGGGGGTGTGTGTGTCTCCCCACACCTGCTGCACGGCCCGCTATTGCGGGCCACGGAGAGGCTGAGCTCTGCTAGCGGCAGGGTGGGGGTTGGTAAACCTCCAGAGAGCGGAGGAGTCTTTCGGGGGCATCACACGGCAAAGGGGGGTGAAGGAGGCTGGTATGGGGGGGTCCCCTTGTGTTTATAGGGTGTGGGGGGGGCCACTGGATGTGGTCACCGTGTGCGTGTGGGGGGTGACTGAGCAGCCATGAGTACATGACGGAGACATAAACCCAGCCTCCCTCCGGTCTGCCCCTCCCGGTCTGCCCCCCCCAGCCCTGCTGGTGCCCCTCACTCCCGACCCACAGCCCCCGCTAGCACGGCCCTGCCCCCCCAGCTCCGCCGGTGCCCCTCACTCCCGACCCGCAGCCCCCGCTAGCCTGGCCTTGCCCCCCCCCCAGCTCTGCCGGTGCCCCTCACTCCCGACCTGCAGCCCCCGCTAGCCCGGCCTTGCCCCCCCCCAGCTCTGCCGGTGCCCCTCACTCCCATCCCTAGTCAGGGACAGGCCTTGTGTTTCTTCAGGCCCCCTGCCCGGTGCGGGGGTGGGGGTGTGGGGGGGCAGGGGTGTCTGTGTATCTATTGCACCAGATTCCCTGGGCCCCTTATCTCAGCTCTGCAGAGTCTAACAGTCCTTGGTGTCAAGGTTCAATTTAAGGCTGGGCCTGAGGGTCAGCAATTGTGACCTGAGCCCAGCCACACTGGCAAGAAGGCCTCCCAGGGGCTGCGGGTTGGGAGTGAGGGGCACCCACGGGCCTCCGTGCAGCGAGAGGGCCGGCGGGGAATTGTTTATAGTAAATAACGTAGCCCAGATGGGCTGGGCTGAGCCCGGCTGGGTCGCGTGAGCCGCCCTGATAGCCATCAGCCACCAAGTCCTTGAACCAGCCGTAAACAGCCGTGGAGTTCATGGGGGAAGGGGGCTGGAATCCTAAAGCAGGTGCCGGTACCCCTCACTCCCGACCCGCAGCCCCCGCTAGCCCAGCCCTGCCCCCCCCCCAGCTCTGCCGGTGCCCCTCACTCCCGACCCGCAGCCCCTGCTAGCCCAGCCCTGCCCCCCCCAGCCCAGCCGGTGCCCCTCACTCCCGACCCACAGCCCCTGCTAGCCCAGCCCTGCCCCCCCAGCTCTGCCGGTGCCCCTCAATCCCGACCCGCAGTCCCTGCCAGCCCAGCCCCGAGTCCCGCCCGGCCCCGGCTCTCCGGGTTCACGGCAGGTCTTGACGCTGGTTTCCCAGAACAAGGTTTATTCTTAGCTCCCAGCGAGATAAACAATTCGGGGCGACCTGCTCCCGGAGCCGCCCCCTCCCCTTCCCACAATCCCCTGACACCCCCCCCCCCGAGACATCAGCGGTGACCTCACAAGGGCTCTGCCCTGGCACCGCTGCCCCCCTCACTGGTGAGCCTCTCTCTAGCCCCCAGCACTGCCCCCAATGCTACTTTCCTGCTCCCCCCAGCCCCAGGGACCCCCCCTTCCACCCTCCAGCCTGGCAGCCCCCCAGAGGGCATGTCTGCAGCCAGGCCGCCGCTTGCCACCCTCCTCCTGGTGGCCCTGAATGTGGGGCTCTACCTTCGCCCCCTGGGGTCCCCCGAAAACACCTGCCTCAGCGTGCAGGGGGTCTGGGCTCTGGGCGAGTGGCAGCGGCTCCTGCTGGCCCCTTTCCACCACCTGGGATGGGGCCACCTGGGGCTGAACATGGGGGCACTGCTGTGGCTGGGGGCGGGGCTGGAGGGGAGGGTGGGCAGCGCCCGAGCAGGCTGGATCCTGGGGGGCATGACGCTGCTGGGGGGGCTGGTCCATCTCGGGCTGAACGCGGGGCTGGCGGCCGTCCTGCGAGATCCCTGGCGCCGGGAACACTGCGCCGTGGGCTTCTCAGGTAGGGAACCTGGGCCCAGCTGGGATGGGACCCAGGAGTCCTGTCTCCCAGCCCCCCCGCTCTGACCCACCAGCCCCCACTCCCCTCCCCTCCCAGAGCCGGGGAGAGAACCCAGGAGTCCTGGCTCCCAGCCCCCCTGCTCTGACCCACCAGCCCCCACTCCCCTCCCAGAGCCGGGGAGAGAACCCAGGAGTCCTGTCTCCCAGCCCCCCCCCCCGATCTAACCCACCAGCCCCCACTCCCCTCCCCTCCCCGAGCCGGGGAGAGAACCCAGGCGTCCTGCTTTACCTATCCGATCCGCCCCCCACCCCTTTTGCAGGGGTCATCTTCTCTCTGGAAGCCATGGAGGGTCTCCTAGCGCCTGTCACCATAGTAACCCTGGGCAGCGTCACCATAACAACAAAATGGCTCTGCCTGGCTGAGTGCTTCACCGTGACCCTCCTATACCCCAGGTGGGCGCCATGGGGCAACGAGCAGGATGGGGGGCTCAGCAGGGAGTGGGGCAGAAGGCGCTGTGGGGCAGGGGTCACGGCGGGGCAGAGGGTGCTGTGGGGCGGGGGGGCTGCAGGCAGGGGTGGGGGAGGCGGTGCTGTGGGGCAGGGGGCGGGGCAGAGGGTGCTGTGGGGCAGGGGGCAGGGAAGGGGGCAGGTTGGGGGATGGGGCGGGGCAGGGGTGGGGCAGAGGACACTGTGGGGCAGGGGGCGGGGTTGGGGTTGCTGTGGGGCAGGAGGCAGGGCAGAGGATGCTGTGGGGCAAAGGGGTGGGGCAGAGGGCGCTGTGGGGCAGGGCAGGGGTCACAGCGGGGCAGGAGGCAGGGCAGAGGGCGCTGTGGGTCAGGGGGCGGGGTAGGGGTTGCTGTGGGGCAGGGGGTGGGGCAGAGGATGCTGTGGGGCAAGGCAGGGGGTTTGTGGGGCACGGGGCACTGCACTGCCCCACTCTAACCCCCATCTCTCCTCCGCAGCAGCTCCTTGACAGGCCACCTGTCTGGAATGCTGGTGGGCGTGGCTCTCGCGGCCACGCCCCTCGGCTTGGCCACGCCCCTCTCCATCCGCTTATGATGGGACCACGGCTCCAATGGCAGAACCGTCCCCACCCCACCGCCAGGGGGCACCTGGATCTAAACCCACCCGTGAGTGACAGCACCTCTGGGAGCCCTGTGGGGCAGGGCAGAGGGCGCTGTGGGGCAGGAGGCAGGGCAGGGCAGAGGGCGCTGTGAGGAGGGGGCGGGGGAGGATGGTGGGTTAGAGCAGGGTGGGCTGGTAGCCAGGACGCCTGGGTTCTCTCCCGGGCTCTGAGAGGGGAGTGGAGGCTGGTGGGTAGAGCAGTGGGGGCTGGGAGCCAGGACTCCTGGGTTCTCTGGGAGGGGAGGGGTGTGTGTATCTGTGACGCTGGGTGGCCCAGCAGGCCCCTTGCCCAGCCTGGGGGGGCCCGGTGCAGCAGAGGCTGGAGGGGAGCAGGTGCCCCCCACATCGAACAGCCCGTCTCTCTGTCCCCACAGGCCCAGCCAGAGCCGTCGGACCTGCCAGCCCCCCAGCCCAGCCCCACGGTGCCTGTTTGGTTCCCAGGCCTGTTTTGTCAACCTGGGTCTGGTGCTGTTTGTAGGTAAACACGCCCGGCCTGCGTCTGAGAGCCCCTCTGTTTCCACTGCACACAGCGGACGCCTACCCCACGCCCCGGCCTGCCCCAGGGCAGGGACTGGCTGGCTCAGGGGGGGGGGGAATGGGGCAGGGGCCTGTCCCCTCTAGGGGGCGCCGGCTCCCACCCAGACCCAGGGCGGGGACTGGCTGGCTCAGGGGGACAGGGAATGGGGCACGGGCTGTCGCACAAGAGAGTGATCCCATGCGGGTGGGATAGCCGGGCAGAGCAAACATCCCCCGTTGCCCTGTGACCCAGGGGCACCGTGTGACAAGCCCTGGAGCCACCCACAGGCAGGGCAGCAATGCCCCATGTGGCCACACGCGTCGGTGTCGTGCAATGAACCGCCAAGCGCGTGAGTGGTTGCTGGTGCCAGGCCCGGGATGGGCATGGGGGAACCCGTGGGGACCCGCTGGCATCACTCAGATAAGGCCAGAGCGCCTGCGATCAGGGTGCAAAGCGTGCTGATTGGCTGAGGGGGCCTGGGAGAGCACAAGAGAAAGCTCAAGTGGGCGTGTGGGAGGGCAAGTGTGTGAGAATGCACTAGTGTGTGAGGGCCAAGGCACAAGGAGAGCTTGCGAGAGGTGACCGGCACACGGGGCGGAGAAGACGTGCAAGGCATTGCAAACCTCCAGAGTCACATGCAGGCAAGAGCATTTGTGCACGTTGAGCTGTACAAGGGGAGAGAGCAGCAGCCAGGATCACCAGAGAACGTGCGAGAGACGTGCAGAGACAGCAGGCAGGGCTGGTGCAGAAGCACGAGATTGCAGCAGCGCTTGTGTAGGATCACAAGACACAGCAGGACACACCCTCACAAGCACCTGTGAGATGCAAGCTGCACACGCACAACTGACCCTAAACACACGCAAGGGTAGGAGTGGGGGAGATGCTAAGCACATACCCACCCTGTCATGAGGCAAGGACATGTGTGCACGCTCCCACACGCACAGGATCGCACGCGCTTGTGAGTGCGTCAGTGCTCACACTCCGGGGGCCAACAGAGCACAAGCGCATTAGCAGGCAAGCTCATTGCAGGCCACACAACTACAGGCATGCGTGAGGTCACAAGCGCACTGCATGCACAATCACAGGCGGCCGTACAGGGTCACAAGCTCGCTGCACGCAACATCACAAGTGCACATGCTAGATCACAAGCGCACTGCATGCAAAATCACAAGCGCACACAGGGTCACAAGCGCACGCAGAAGGTCTCAAATGGGGCCCAGCGCATTAGCGGGCCGCCCTCAGCCCACCAGGCGACAGGCGCCGCTGGATTGGGAGTCACAGCCAGGGCGCCTGGGCAGGGGGCACAGAAGTGGGGGGTGCCAGGAGGGCCAGCGGGGGGCTCAGGTCCCCCCCCACAGAGGACAGCAGCCACAAAGGTCCAATATAGATTTTATAGAGCGATCTCGAGAGAACCATTTCCAGCGCCAAAAACGTCTCTATATATTAAAAAGATCATTCACTTTTCTCTCAGAAAAATACTGCCAGCACGGCCCCTTGTTCCGGGGGGGAGGGGACAAAGCGTGGCCCCCCCAAAACCAGGAGGGGGTGTGAAGCTGAGCGAGGGGATATTTGTCCAAAGCAGCAGTGGGGGGTGATCTCCCACGGGGGGGGGGGGGGGTGCCCATTGGCAGCAGCGTTTGGGGGCGTCCTGGGGATGGAGGGGCAGGAAAAGGATTCCAAGTGGAGAGGAAACTGACAAAGAAATTAGCAAATGGTGGGGCAGGAGGGAGCCAGGACTCCTGGGTTCTCTCCCCGGCTCTGGGAGGGGAGCGGGGGCAGGTGGGTCAGAGCAGGGGGGGCCAGGATCCAGGACTCCTGGGTTCTCTCCCCAGCACTTGCAGCAGAGGGGGGCTGCCCTCGGTGCAGGCCTGGTGAAGATCAGCGGGGAGGGGGACCCCGAGCGCACGCCGTCAGGGGGGCAGAACGTGCTGGGGATGCTGTTGTGGGGCTGGGATCTGGGGCGCCCAGTGGCTACGGCCAGCCCCCCAACGGGGGAGGGGGGCAGTGATTCGAGGGCTAGCAGCCTGCGGGGCAGAGCCGGGGGAGGGGGGAGCCTGAAGGCCGGGCCAGGTCCCCCCATCCCTGTCTCGGGAGTAGGGGGTCTGGAACGCAGGGGCTGCGAGGAAGCAGCTGGCCAAGGATGGGGTGACAGCAGGGGGGAGGGGTAGTGAGGAGCCAGGACTCCTGGGTTCCACTCCACGAAGAGGGGCCGGGGCTGCACTGTTAGTGGGTCTGGGTGGGGAGAATCTCACTCGGGCAGAGCCTAGACCGGGGTGGGGTCAGAGCGGCTCAGAAGGGGACAGCCCAGCCCCCCAGGGACCCCAGCCCCTCTTGCTTGGGAGGAGAAGCAGAGAGGGCTCCCTTTCCCAGAATGCATTGCTGCCCCGCCTCCAGCTCCCCTGGGGTTCCCCTCTGGACCACTAGGCCCGGCAGAATCCCAAACCCCGCTTAAGGGCCAGCTAACCCCCGACCCACATTCCCGCCCCCTCCACTTTCCCAGCATGCCCTGCTGAAAAATCCCCACCGAGACTACAAGTCCCAGAATGCCTCGGTGCTGGGCCCAGAACCGCTCTCCTCGGGGCCGCTTCCCTTAGAAGCCATTGCAGTAGTTAAAGCACGTGTTCCAGCCCATCCCCACGGCGTCGGGGCTGCACAGCCAGAAGCCGGCGCGGGGTGTGTGTGTGGCTGCAGCAGCCTGCCCCCTGCTGGATGGGATGGGCACTTCCAGCCCAGAGCAGCCGTCCGGGCACCTCGCTATAAGAAGGGGTTGGTGGCTGGATGCTTGATGACGAAGGGCGGGGACGGAGCTGCCGTCTGGGGGGACAAAGGGGAGTTAGGGAGATGGGGCACAGACGGCAGCAGACAGACGGATGGCTGTAACTACTCACACAGTCAGACACCAATGCCTGTCGGATCCCCGACTCGTACCCCACAACCCAGCCCAGACCCCAGGTCCAAGGCTGCTTGTCAGCCGGGCCCCACAGAGAGGGAGTGGGGCACCGCCCATGGGTGAGGGGAGCCAACACAGGGGCCGGGGGATGCAGAAACCACCAAGGAGGGCGCCACACTGTGCAGATAATGGGACAGATCTGATCTGGGTGATTGGGTGAGTCAACAGAGCGGCTCTGCCCTAGGGAAACGATGCTTGGACCTGGCCCTCCAGCTTCGCTGTGGGGCTGTAGCGGGAACCCCCTGGAAAGCAGGGGAAGACGCCAAACGCCGGCAGGGCCCCACTGAAACCCGACCGGCTGGGAATGGGATGGTCCTCACCATGAAGGGATTGGTGGAGATCCCGACCGGCTGCCCCACCTGGGCTGCAGCAAACCCATCAAAACTGGAACCTGCAGGGGGAGAGACGAGCTGGCAGAGAACCCAGGAGTCCTGGCTCCCAGCCCCCCCTGCTCTAACCCACCAGCCCCCCACTCCCCTCCCAGAGCCAGAGACAGAACCCAGGAGTCCTGGCTCCCAGGCCTCCCTGCTCTAACCCACCAGCCCCCACACTCCCCTCCCAGAGCCGGGGAGAGAATGCAGGAGTCCTGGCTCCCAGCCCCCCCTGCTCTGACCCACCAGCCCCCACTCCCCTCCCAGTGCCGGGGAGAGAACCCAGGAGTCCTGGCTCCCAGCCCCCCCTGCTCTAACCACCAGCCCCACTCCCGTCCCAGCACCGGGGAGAGAACCCAGGCGTCCAGGGCGGGGGCTCACCTGGCGTGGTGCCGTTGGGCTGGAAGGGGTTGGTGTTGGGTCGGGCGGGCGGGGCGGCAGGCGGGGCGAAGGGGTTGGCGTAGGCTGGAAGAGAGGGTGGCACAGGAGAGGTGGCTCATTGCTACTGGCTGCCGACGGGCGCTAGAGCCCCCCTGGGCCAAAGCAAAAGCCACCTACCCCCGTAGGCGGGCACGGGGCCGGGCGGGGGCAGGGCCGCCGGCTGGCTCAGACTCCCAAAGAGGCTGCGGAGGAGAGAGACGGTGTTAGCTAATCAGAGTGGGCCACCCACAATGCACCTGGTTTCCCCACGGTCCTGAGCCAGGGGCCAGCCAGTCTCCTGGGGTCCCCCTGCCCAGGGGCCACCGGGGGGGGGGGGGGGGGGGGGGGGGGGGGGGTGTCCGGAGAGGAAGTTAATACCTGCTGGGTGCTCCGCCCATGTCCGGGATCCCACTGCTAGGGTGGCTGGAGGGGGAGGCGCCGAAGCCGCTCACCTGAGCACCCCCTGCTGGCACAGAAGGGAACAGCGCGGTCACCCCCGCCAAGGCGCACGCCCTCCTTCTGGAGGTCGGGGCACTGGGTGCAGGTTGCCCCCAGGCTGACCCGGCCCCACTTCACCCATCACCTGGGAGAGGCCAGGGAGCAGCGCCGGCTCCCCCGGTGCCCATGCCAGGCACCGCTGCACTCCTCAGGGGAACATTATTTTTATATTCACTCCCAACTAAACTCAAATTGATTTTCCCCGTCCTGAGCCTGCAGCCAACTCCACATGCTGGGGAGAGAACCCAGGAGTCTGGGCTCACAGCCCCACCGCTCTAACCCACCACCAGCCCCCACTGCCCTCCCAGAGCCGGGCAGAGAACCCAGGAGTCCTGACCCCTAAGTCCCGTATCCCAAGGGAGAAGCAAACCACGATCATTATCTCACCAAAGCTGTAACCGCCTGGGACTGTCCGACTGGCTGGAAACAGGAAGCAGAAAGCAAAGGGTTAAAGCAAGAGAGATCCCAGGGGAGCCCCACCCCCCCTCCCAGCTAGGGGGACCCCAGGACTTGAGAGCAGGGAATGGGGACAGTCCCCCAGAAATACCAACCCAAAGAGGGGTGGCAGGGGAAGATCCCCACATGGGACAACCATTCACCCGCACATTCCCAGCTGAGATAGACTAACGGTCGGCCCATTCTCATGAGCCGGGGAGAGAACCCAGGAGTCCTGGCTCCCAGCCCCCCCCGCTCTGACCCACCAGCCCCCACTCCCCTCCCAGAGCCAGGGAGAGAACTCAGGAGTCCTGGCCGCACCCCTGCTCTAACCACTAGATTGCGTGTCGACGCTCTCTGATGCAGCGTTCAGGTAAAGGAAGGCCCGGGCAGCGGGAGGGGCCGGGGGAGCATTACCTGCAGCTGTCGGCTGGGTGTGGAATGGCACCGATGCCCCCCCGAATGCCGACACTACCGGGCTGCACCCAAAGGCATCAAAATTGGCAAAGGCAGCGTGGGCTGGAGCCTGGCCTGGGAAGGACACAAGAGGTCAGCCAGCTCCCAGCCTGCACTACCCAGTATCACCACATGGGGGCCTCTCTAGCTCAGCGCTCTATGGTCAGCCAGCTCCCTGCCTGCACTACCCAGTATCACCACCTGGGGGCCTCACTAGCTCAGCGCTCTATGGTCAACCAGCTCCCAGCTTGCACTACCCAGTAGACTCATAGACTTTAAGGTCAGAAGGGACCATTATGGTCATCTAGTCTGACCTCCCGCATGATGCAGGCCACAAAAGCTGGCCCACCCTATTTCCCTTATCTCAGCTGTTGAAGTCTCCAGATCGTGATTTAAAGACTTCAAGTTGCAGAGAATCCTCCAGCTTGAGACCCCTGCCCTATGCTGCGGAGGAAGGCAAAAAACCTCCAGGGCCTCTGCCAATCTACCCTGGAGGAAAATTCCTTCCCGACCCCAAATATGGCGATCAGTAGACAAGATTCTCCAGCCGGACCCACATTTTACCAGCGATGGCACGTTATTGCCTAATTGACTAAAATCACGTTATCCCATCAAACCATTCCCTCCATAAACTTATCTAGCCTAATCTTGAAGCCAGAGAGGTCTTTCGCCCCCAGCCTGCACTACCCAGTATCACCAGATGGGGGCCTCACTAGCTCAGCACTCTATGGTCAGCCAGCTCCCTGCCTGCACTACCCAGTATCACCAGATGGGGGCCTCACTAGCTCAGCGCTCTATGGTCAGCCAGCTCCCTGCCTGCAATACCCAGTCTCACCACATGGGGGCCCCGCTAGCTCAGAGCTCTAATTGCCCAACTCCCAGACTGTACTATCAAGCATGACCGCATGGGGGGTGTCTCTGTAGCCGAGAGCTCTATGGTGCCTCCCAGCTTGCACTGCCCAGTATCACCACACGGGGGCGCCGCTCTAGCTGCTCACATTAGCGCTGTATGGCTGGTGCGGGCAGGGAGCAGCTGGTCCTGTGGCTCCGCTGCCCCCCATACTTACCCGGGAAGGCAGGGAACATGGCAAAGGCGGGGGACGGCTGGGGAGCAGCGAAAGGGTCCCCGCCTATATCCGCCAGGAGGTCCGTGCTGGCTTTCTTGGCTGGCTGGGAGGTGCGCTGGTGCGGCAGGCGGGGCTGGCCCAAGTTCTGAGAGACACAACTGGTAACAGGCCTGGGGCCGCGGCGTCCTGGCTCCCACCCCCGACCCGCCCACTCTAACCACCATACCAGAGCCGGGGAGAAAACCCAGGAGTCCTGGATCCCAGCCCCCCCTGCTCTAACCCACCAGCCCCCACTCCCCTCCCAGAGCCAGGGAGAGAACCCAGGAGTCCTGG
>NW_020664784.1:131881-132657 GCF_002925995.2 Terrapene triunguis
GCCCCCACTCCCCTCCCAGAGCCAGGGAGAGAACCCAGGAGTCCTGGCTCCCGGCTCCCCCTGCTCTAACCACCAGCTCCCACTCCCCTCCCAGAGTCGGGGAGAGAACCCAGGAGTCCTGGCTTACCCGGCTGGATCCGGCAGCTGTGAGGAGCGCTCCCGAGTCCCCTAGAAGTGTCTGCTGGGGCTTCACCTCTGGGGTGGAGCTCTGGCTGGCCAGGGAGGCGGCACCCCTGGCTTGATCCGGTGAGACGTACCTGCAGGGGGAGCCAGAAAGACATATTGCCAGCACCAACCACAGGGACAGCCGGACCCGCTACCATGGTCAGAGAACCTTGGGGGCCTACAAAAATAGGATGACATCAGGATTGGAGCAGCCAGGACTCCTGGGTTCTCTTCCTGGCTCTGGGGTACGTCAAGGAGCAGGAACTGTGTCCCTTCACTGCACCCACGGGAGGGGCTGAAGGGGGGTGAGGCCCAGTTTGCGGGGAACCAGGGACAGCCCCGTCCCCTCCCAACCCCACTCGTCCGCCGCTCCGCTTTTACCATCGCTTCTTCTCGTATTTCTCCTGCAAGAACTCCTTCACTTTCTGTGGGTCCCTGGAATCCGGGAGCAGTGACGTGCGGGGATCAAAGGAGCCCAGCCAAACCTTCCGGCAGGCCTAGAGCCAGCAAGGCTTTGTTAGACAAAGGAAGCAGAGCCAGGACTCCTGGGTTCTCTCCCCGGCTCTGGGAGGGGAGCGGGGGCTGGTGGGTTAGAGCAGGGGGGGCTGGGA
>NW_020664784.1:132667-133609 GCF_002925995.2 Terrapene triunguis
GTGGGTTAGAGCAGGGGGGGCTGGGAGCCAGGACTCCTGGGTTCTCTTCCTGGCTCTGGGAGGGGAGTGGGGGCTGGTGGGTTAGAGCAGGCGGGGCTGGGAGCCCGGACTCCTGGGTTCTATGTGCAGTGGGCTCTCAGCTCGGCACTGGCGTAACACAGGAAATCAACGCCCGTCCCTGGCTTCTCACCTCGTTGCCGCGGGCCTGCAGAAACAGCACCTCGGGCTCGGTGAAGGTGGTCATGGAAATGGATTTGACGCGGTGCGGGGGGTTCAGGCCCCGGCTGTAAAGGAGACAAGGATTACGGCTCTGCCTTTTCCGCCAGCCCGAGGGGCCAGCAGGGCTCTGGGACTCGGAGGACCTGGCCAGACGCCCCCTCCACGAGCCGGGGACAGGACCCAGGCGTCCTGGTTTCCAGGCCACGCACTCAAGGAGAATCAGGCCAAGGCCAAGGCCTGGGAAGTCCCAAGGCGCCCCGTGCCCTGGTCCTGCTCCCCTCGGCAGCGCCTCCGCATTGCCCACTGCGTTACGAACGCGCTGACCTGGGGGGCGCCGGGGGCTCACGCTGCACGGGGGCTGGGGGAGCCGAGGGGGGCAGCGTGAGATCCCCCATGGAGAAGGCAGGGGGATCGCCCCCCCAGCAGGAAATGGGGCTGCAGGAGCCCCCCCTGCCCCCGTGTGAGGTGGGGCAGGAAGGGTGGGATCAGATTGGCGCTGAGCTGAGGGTGGGATACAAAGCCCCGCCTTCCCCTGGCCCCGCCCCTAGCCCCGCCCCACTCCCAACGCCCACAAATCGCCCCTGCACACGAAGCCCCGCCCCCGAGCAGCCCCGCCCCCACTCACAGCGCGCCCGAGCAGCCCGCGCGCGCGAAGCCCCGCCCCCACTCCCAGCGCGCCCGAGCACGCGAAGCCCCGCCCCCACTCCCAGCGCGCCCGAGCAG
>NW_020664784.1:133709-149279 GCF_002925995.2 Terrapene triunguis
CCCACTCACAGCGCGCCCGAGCAGCCCGCGCGCGCCAAGCCCCGCCCCCACTCACAGCGCGCCCGAGCAGCCCGTGCACACGAAGCTGCCCAGCGTGATGTCCACGTAGGTGACGCCGCGCTGGCCGCACTCGAAGCAGAGGCGGTTGCCGGGCCCGGAGCCCACCAGGTCCCTGACGCGGCGGGACCAGACCTCGGACTCCGCGTCTCGCGGGGCGCCGGGCTTCCTGCCTCCGGACCCGGCCGCCATGAGCCCCCGCCCCCCCCGGCTGCTGTCAGCGGGGCCGCGCCGCCTGAGCGCACTGCGCAGGCGCCAGCTCCCTGCCCCCCCCCGCTTCCGCTCCAGGCGCTTGCGCAGCCGTCCCACCCCCGTTTCCGTTAGTCGCCAGTGCGCCTGTGCCGCGAACCCGCCCTCACTGGTTGGCCACAGCGCATGCTCTACCGCCCCGTTCGACTGCGCGTGCATTTGACGGGTGGGGCGGCACGTGCCGCCAGCTTGCTTGCCTATTGCGCCTGCGCCACTTCCAGCGCGCTCCTCTTCTGAGCATGTCCCAGAGGAGGGCTTCCCGTTCCCTCACTTTTTTTAAGGCGCATGCGCCAACTTCTGAGGTGCGAAGGAGCCCCCTAGCGGCGGGGCACGCGGACGCAACGACGTGGGCGGGCATCACCAACCGCCCCCGCGCCCGTTCCAACCTCCGTTCCCGCCAAAACAGCCCCCAGCCCCTCCCCCCAGTGACATCCAGGGGCCCCAACGGGGCCCCCCACAGGGCCCCCAGCCCCACCCCCAGAAACCCAGAGGCTCCCAGCCCCGCCCCCCAGAGCTCCCCACCCGGCCCCCCAGGCCCTTCCCCCACTGGGGTCCCCCGCCCCCCCAGAGACCCAGCCCCCCCATTGGGGCCCCCAGCCCTGCCCCCCAGATCCCACCCCTCTTGGGCCCCCAGCCCCTACCCCCTAGAGATCCAGAGCCCCCCCACCAAGGCCCCCTGAAAGGGGGCCCCAGCCCCTCCCCCCCAGAGACCCAGGGACCCTCAGCCCCTGCCCCCCCGGGGACCCAGGGGCCCCCCACCAGGGCCCCTAGCCCTGTCCCCCAGAGCCCCCCTCGTGGGCCCCTAGCCCCAGGGCCGGCTCTAGCATTTTTGCCGCCCCATTCTACGGCGGCAATTCGGCGGCAGGTCCTTCGCTCCCAGAGGAGTGACGGCCCCGCCGCCAAATTGCCGCCGAAGGGCCGGACGTGCCGCCCCCCCCTTCATTGGCCTCCCCACGCACCTGCTTGCTAGGCTGGTGCCTGGAGCCGGCCCTGCCTAGCCCCCCCCCCCGGGCCCCCCCCCGGGCCCCCCCCCCCCCCCCCCCCCTCCCCCTCCCCGCCCCCCCCCCAGGGCCCCCAGCCCTGCCCCCCAGAGCCACCCCACTGGGGCATGCAGCCCCTCCCCCCTAGAGATCCATGGCCCCCCACCAGGGCCCCCAGCCATGTCCCCCAGGTCCCCCCACCGGGGCCCCAGTCTCCCCTCCCCCCCCGAGACCCAGGCCTGGTGCCGGATGCGTTTGCGACAGTGCTGGGAAGCATGGCCTGCGTCCCCCGTCGCGCTCGGAGCAGTACGGAGACGTAAGTTGTCTGGAGCGATGCTCCGCAGACTGATTTCACACCTGGAGCTCCTGGATCCTTCTTCGCTTTCTGCCCCCAGTCAACTGCTGTGTAGGGTTGTAGGTTTATAACGCACAGCCAGACTTCTGCCTCCCCCCAGAGGTGGCTGCACGTTAACACTGTCCATCTATAAACAGCTGTTGTACCTCACCCCAGAGGCCGCCGCACCTCAGCGCTAGGCGACACATCCCTGTATAAACCGCCTCCCCACCCCAGAGACAGTTGCATCTCAGCACGAATGAAGGGATCTCCATATAACCAGCTGCCCTGCCCCAGAGGCGGGTGCATTTCAGTGCCAGGCGAAATATCGCTGTATAACCAGCCCCCTCCCCCCCCCCCCCCCCCCGGGCTTTATCTTAGCACTGGGCGAGGGGTCCTTATTTATAAAGCATCTCTGGGGTTGTTTTTCAATCCAAACCTGCCTTAGAAGTGTAAGAGATTCGTTGGGAAAACCACAATTACCCCTGCAGTTTCCTTTGGAGGCGGAAAGACACCAAGGCGGACTGAACGCTTCACACGTTTGCGGCGTTAGATCTTGCAGCCCCCAATTTGCAAGGGGGTGGAGTAGGCGTTGTGGAAACATGCGAACCCTGCTAATGAGCCTGTTTGAAGGGGATTCTTGCCAAAAGTGTGCCCGCTCCTTGTTTCACTCGCTTGCTGTCATTCTGGGCTCCAGTCCCATCTGGGATATTGCGTCCTGCTCTGGGCAAAAGCAATGGACACTTCTGGAGTCCAGAGAAGAAGAACAACAACAACAACAAGCAATGATTACAGTCAGTGACTGGTTGTTTAATTAATGCTCCCATTTATAGCCTTGGGCCCGGTGTGCAGATTAGCCTGACGCAGGTACCTCAGTTCCCAGAGCAGTGGAAGGATCAAGCCTACGATCGGTGTCAGCCAAAGGGAGGGGTGCAGGGAAACTGAGGTGGGAAGGAAGGGATCCCCCCAGTTTGTTCTGCCTGAGCCAGCCACCGTGGGCCCTCCGATGCACTGTCCTCACCCATTTACATGTGTATCTGTCTCCCCACCCCCACGCGTCTGATTGAAATTCATCGCCAGGCTGCCGCGGAGGAAGGAGCTAATCCACCTCTCTCCAGGCAGTGTTCTTGGGAAAATGAGGCATTCTGGGGAGTGAGGGAAGGCGTGTGATTGAAACACGCTGGGCTGGTGGCATGTTGGAGGGACATCCCCGTGAAAGCCTGACTTCCCCGCAAACGGCACTCGTGTCATAGCACGAGAGCTGCCCTGGGCTCCGCTCCCGTGCACGCCTGCAGCCCTTGCTCATGTGTGGCAGTGCTGTTAACCCCAGCTGCTTGGACCGAGGTGAACTATCCTGCGCCTAAGACACACAGTGATCACCCTGTTAAAAGCTCACCTTCTTCTGCAGGGAAGACCAAATCTATATAACTGGACAGGCCTAACAGTCCCCAGAACTGGAGAGATGGATACTAGAATACTGCATCTGGTTTTGGTGTCCCTGTTTTAAATAGGATGTTAAAAACTCAGAGTGCGTGGTAGAAACGAGCCACCAAAAAGTTATTCAAGATCAGGAGGAAATGCCTTCGACCCAAGGAGCTCGATCTGTTTAGCTTATCAAAAAGAAGAATGAGAAGTGACTGTGGTGTCTAGCAACTACACACCACACCACAGAAACACCAACCCAGGAACCAATCCCTGTAGCAAGCCTCGTTGCCTTCTCTGTCCCCATATCTACTCTGGTGACACCATCAGAGACCCAACCACATCAGCCACGCCATCAAGGGCTCATTCACCTGCACATCCACTAATGTGATATATGCCATCATGTGCCAGCAATGCCCCTCTGGCCAAACCGGACAGTCCCTACGTAAAAGAATAAATGGACACAAATCTGACATCAGGAATGGTAACATACAGAAGCCAGTAGGTGAACACTTCAATCTCCCTGGACATTCGATAACAGATTTAAAACTAACTATTCTTGAACAAAAACACTTCAGAAACAGACTTCGGAGAGAAACTGCAGAACTAAAGTTCATTTGCAAATTTAACACCGTTAATTTGGGTTTGAATAGGGACTGGGAGTGGCTGGCTCATTACAGAAGCAGCTTTACCTCTCCTCTTCATGTGTCAGTATATAATGCCTGCAGCTGTAACTTTCACTCCATGCATCCGAAGAAGTGGGGTTTTTACCCACGAAAGCTTATGCCCAAATAAATCTGTTAGTCTTTAAGGTGCCACCAGACTCCTTGTTGTGTTTGTGGATACAGACTAACAGGGCTACCCCTGATACTTGTGGTGGATACGGATTCGTCTCCCCATACAGCGACCAGATCCAGTACCTCCCGTACGGTCCATGCTGGAGCTCTTTTTCGTTTCTGGGACTGCATGGTCACCTGTGCTGATCAGCTCTGCATGGTCACCTGTGCTGATCAGCTCTCCACGCTGGGCAAACAGGAAACGAAATTCAAAAGTTCGCGGGGCTTTTCCTGTCTACCTGGCCAGTGCATCCGAGTTCAGATTGCTGTCCAGAGCGGTCACAATGGTGCACTGTGGGATAGCTCCCGGAGGCCAATACCGTCGAATTGCATCCACACTAACCCTAATTCGAACCGGCAATGTCGATTTCAGCGCTACTCCCCTCGTTGGGGAGGAGTACAGAAATCGATTTTAAGAGCCCTTTATGTCGACAAAAATGGCTTCGTTGTGTGAACGGGTGCAGCATTTAATTCAATTTAGCGCTGCTAAATTCGACCTAAACTCGTAGTGTAGACCAGGCCTAAGTATCTTTATGGGGAGAAAATACCAGGTGCTAACAAGCTGTTCAGTCTAGTGGAGAAGGACAGAACAAGACCCAGTGGCTGGGAGTTCAAGCCAGACATGTTCCAGTGAGAGACAAGGCACCCGTTTTTAACAATGGACCAAACCCCCCAGGGGGGCAGCGGGGGCATCTCCATCTCTGGATGGCTTCCCATCCAGACTGGAGCTTTTCTGGAAGATGCTTTAGTCCGGCACAAGTGACTGAGCTGAATCCAGGGTTAAGTGGGTGAAGTTCTCAGACCTGTGCTGTACAGGAGGTCAGGGTAGGTGATCGGATAGAGGAACTAACATTGGCTGAGACAGATTTGGGAAGGACACACACACACACACACCTCTAAAAGACGCTGATTCATGAATTCAACGGCTTTGGAACGAACCTCCCGTCTGGATTTTTAAATCGCCAGTGACGGGAAAACATTACAAAACCTAAACTTAATTTCCCCAATACTAATTTCTCCCTGTTACTTACACCTTCTTGTCAACTGTCTGTAATGGGCCACTCTCTTACCACTTCAAAAGTTATTTCTCCTCCCTTGGTATCCTGCTGTTAATTGATTTATCTCGTTAGACTGACCTCACACTTGGTAAAGCAACCCCCAGCCTTTCATGTATTTATACCTGCTCCTGTATCTTTTACTTCATACATCTGATGAAGTGGGTTCTAGCCCACGAAAGCTTATGCCCAAATAAATTTGTTAGTCTCTAAGGTGCCACAAGGACTCCTCGGTATTTTTGCTGATACAGACTAACATGGCGACCACTGAAACTGGGAAACCCTCCGCAGCTCCTGGGAAGTTGTTCCCGCGGGTCGTTCCTCGCCCTGGTAAAAACGTGCACCTCTTTTCCGGTCTGAATTTGGTCCGCCTTGGCGCCCTCAGAAAGACGCTGGGTCCCGAAATCAGAGCGGTTGTGTTTCCAGTGGGAGAGAAGGAAGTGCGGAGGGCTGAAGTATTCAAACGCTTGCCCTCAACCTGCCACCCCTTTGCCAGAGCGCAGCACAAGCCAGGCTGCCTCTGGGGGCTTCTCTTCTCTCTCCCGCTTTCAGCGCTGATTACCATCAAACCCAGCCCTCCATTCAGCAGGGATCTGGCTGGGGACATACCTTGTGCTGAGTAGGCACATATGGAAATGAGCGGGTTATTAGGAAGGGGTGGGGCTCGGCTGGCTCTTTGTTTAGGTGGCCTGGGTGAAATGGGCCAAGCATTGCCTGGCTGGGTTGGTAAATGCCTTCAGATCCTACCCTGGGAGTCTAGTCAGATTTCAGCTCCAGACTGGAGCCTGCAGCGCACACTTTACCCCAGCACATGGGATTGGGCTCAAAACTGGATGATTTCATGGGCCCGTCCGGCCTTAGGCGCTAGGAATCCCCCGAGGAAAGGAACACACTAATCAAAGCCATAGCCGGGCCTGGGGCCCAGGCAGGAGTCTACCTCTCCCTGGCTTCCAGGGGCCAGCGGGGTAAGCAGGGTGACCAGATGTCCCGTTTTTAAAGGGACAGTCCCGTTTTGGGGGACTTTTTCTTATATAGGCGCCTGTTCCCCCCCCCCCCCCGTCCCGTTTTTCACAGTTGCTATCTGGTAACAGGAGCCGACAACGAGACAATCACAAGTTAAAGTGACTCAGAGCTGCGCCAAGCAATGTCGCATGAGCAGCCTGGCCAGCGCTCCAAGGGGCAGTCTCCCCCCCCAACCTGTGCTCCTCCTTCCCCCGACATTCAGGGTGTCAAACTGCCCCCCCCCCACATCTTTCCAAGGAGATTGTGTAAGCCTTTCGAATACGTTGGTTCCTCTAATTTGCCTGCTTGGATCAGAGTTCAGCTAGCGAATGGTGCTAGCCCAATCTGTACGTTTCAGCGCGAGGGTCCCGTCGAAACACTGAAAGGATCATTGTTAGACTTCAGAGTCAACGGGCCATTGAGATGGCTGGGGTCTCTCTGGGCCGGTAGGAGGGGAAAGATGCTGTAAGCCACTTACACGCCACTTCTCATGTTCCCCTGTGGGACACAGAGAATTTCTGCCCACCTTGCAGAGTGCAGGCATGGCTGCGTCAGTCACACTGCGGGCAGCTCCCTCCTCTCATACAGATGAGCTCAGGCTCTCTGCACATTCAGGCAGCATCACTTAGTCAGTTACGCTCAGGGCAGCCCCACATGTGTTGCTCAGGACTGGCTCGGGGTTCCGCCCTGGCCCAGCCCATCAGCCTCCCTGCCTTGAATGAAAGAAATGCCAGTCCACGTCCAGAGAGGCTAGTTCGCTGCTTTCTCTTTTAATAGTGCACAGAATCACTTTACAAAAGAAATCCCCCTTCCCCAAAAATAAAGAATCCTAAATACAGAGGCAGTTCAACACTTGGGATCTTGTTTTTTTGGCAACACGTTTGTGTGTTTGTTTTTGGAGTGACCCTACTTTAAATCCATTGTCCTTGTCCTTTTTTCTACAGCCCCGGGAGCTCCCTCAGCAGAGCCCAAGCCCTGGCCCGGTGGCAAAGCGACTTGCCTTGACTGGCTGGAAAGAAGGGTAATTTGAGGAACAATCCTTCACTTGTTTCTGGATCCGAAAGCGCCGTAGGGACAGCCGTCCGGCCTCGCCATTGCTGCAGTGCGGCGAGAGGGGAAACCGAGGCACCAAGAGGTGAAGCGACCTGCTGGGGGTTGCACAGTGAAGCAGGGGTGGAGCTGGGATAGAACCAAGGAGTCCTGACTCCCCGTCTCCATTGCTGTAAGCACCAGACCATACTCCTCACCCCACCCCAGAGCTGGGGACAAAACCCAGGAATCCCAACTCTGAGCACCCCCCTGATCTAACCACTAGTTATCACTTCCCTCCCAGAGCTAGGGGTAGAACCTAGGAATCCAGAGTATGACACCCCCCCCCCCCCCCCCCGCTCCAGAAATACAAAAAGAAACTAAGAAGCCACCTCTCCACAAAGCTGCCAAAATAACCTCCAACTCGATTGGCTTTTGTTTGTGTAGCTGCCTGCATGTGGCGAGATAAGGAGTCCCTCCATCTTAATGGAGGATGTAACACTCGTGTGTGGGGCGGGGGGTTATGGTACCATGAATCCTCGCCTTGTCCTTTGGGATAGGAATGGAGTGAGGGCAGACTAGGGTGACCAGATGTCCCGATTTTATAGGAACAGTCCCGATTTTGGGGGTCTTTTTCTTATATAGGCTCCTAGTACCCCCCACCTCCTGTCCCCATTTTCCACATTTGCTGTCTGGTCGCCCTAGGGCAGACATAAAGCCCCGAGGCAGAATTTTCGTTCTGTGGGAAATGTGGTCATTTTGAAATCCCTTTTCCTTCCAGATCAGAATGAAAAGCAAAGACTTTCTAACTTCCCTGCTAAGTAAAGCTTGAGGAAATCATTGCATTATGCTAAATGTTTGTTTCAATTTTGACTTTTGATTTTTTTCACATTATAATTTACGCCACAGAAGAATAAAAAATCTCTATAATTACAATTTAGATCATTGAAGATGAAAACATTTCATTTCAACCTGACTGTTTCAGAGATAGATCATTTCTAAGATAATCATGATGCTGGTATTTATGATATACACTGGACCCTCGCTAGAACGCGCGTCTATATAGCGCGAATTCGCATATAACGCAGTCGCAGCCATGGATTCCAAATTTAATTACTTTAATTGCAATTCATTTTAATGCAGTCCCCACTATAACGCGGTACCACACATGGATCCCAAATCCCGCGTTCTAGCGAGGGTCCCGTGTATTTGTAATCAGTCTAAAATTGAAAAAAGCCAGAATGTTTCATAAATAGTAGTATTTTAGAATTGAAATTGATAGTTCAATCTCAAATTGAAAAAAGTCAGATTGAAACCATGTTTGTTTAAGATTCGCTCATAAATTATATGTAGGCTTGGGAGAATTCCATTTGTTAATAATTTTGACAGATAATATCTGTTTATTTTTAGGCATTTTTATATATTATTGGTTTAAATGTTCACAATTGCACAAAATTATGGATTTTTTTTTCAATTTTTATTGCTCTAAACTTTCACAGTTGCGAGAAATTATGGAGGGTCAGACAATAATTAATGACAGTAGAGGCTGAGATTCAAAAAGTTAAAGCTTTATAACTGTTAAAACGTAAATTGTCAACATCACGTGAAAATATACAAAGTAAATACCCTTCAACTCGAATAAGTTCTCAAGTTGCATTTTTCTCACTTTGTCTATCTGTAAACGTTGACTATCATTGATGGAAATATTTTTTCCTTGGTTTGTTTGTGGCTGGTGAAATCCATGTTGACCAACATTTACCAATAAATATCGAATCCTTATTTATAATAACTATTATAATCTAAAATAAAAAAAACATTGTGTTTGAAGTTTGGCCTTTTTGTTTAAATATTATAATTTATAGTATATCATAAATAGCATTATATATAATTATACTCTGTATGAGCTAAAAATTTGATTGAAACAAGTTTCTAATGATCTGATTGTTATATGTAAACACAAAAAGTCAAAATTGAAACAGTGTTCTTATTTTAGCTGAAGAATTTTAAAAAAATGTGAGATTATATTATTATTTATAATATATAATAATCATATCGGTCTAGTTACTAATATCATCTACATTTTTAAAAATCTCTCTAGCTAAAGTAGAAACATTGATTTTGAGTTTATTTTGACAGATGATGATCATGTATAATCTAAGCTGAAATAAAACGATTTGAAGTGAAAACTCCAAAGGTTGCGCTGAAAAGAAATGTCGCCCAACCAGACGCCTGCTTGTGGGAAGTTGCCATTTGCACCAAACAGCATTTTTGGATGGAAAAAACAGTCCCTCGGGCAAGCGCTGTGCAGGTCGGCCGGGAAGGGGCGTGGAGCAGCCCCGGGGCTAGATTTTTTTGGTGTCTACCTGCTATGCTAGGAAACAAGGTGAGTGCTCTGGTGTGTGGAGAGGTGGCTGTTTGTGCATTTCACGTGTGTTAGCAGCTCAAACTCCAATCCCAAGACTCCGTCCCGGAACCGGATGACTGCTAGCACATGTTCTGCGTTCGGAGCCACCCATGTGTTTAGAACACCGCCTCCTAGTGAAAACGCGGCCAGAGTGTGAAGCTCCTCATGGGCTGGGAGGATTAATGGGGCCAGCCTCCATGTCCTGCTGTCTGCGTGTATCAAAGCGAAGCCACGTGCGCCTGTTGGCTACCGGGGCTAGCGAAGAGTGCTGCCCCGTGTGCCGAACGGGCGGAGAGCGGGAGATCTGGCCATGCGGGCCTTGCAACCAGAGCGGCATGGCTGAGGCCTGTCTGGGGGAAGCGGAGGCACAGAGGGGTGAAAGTGGCTTGCCTGAGATCACACACTGCGTCAGGGACAAAGGTGGGCATAGAACCCAGGAGTCCTAGTTCCTAGCCCCCCTGCTCTAACCCACCAAACCCCATTGCCCTCCCAGAGCCGGGGAGAGAACCCAGGAGTCCTGGCTCCCAGCCCCCCCTGCTCTAACCCACCAGACCCCATTGCCCTCCCAGAGCCGGAGAGAGAACCCAGGAGTCCTGGCTCCCAGCCCCCCTTGCTCTAACCCACCAGACCCCACTGCCCTCCCAGAGCCAGGGAGAGAACCCAGGAGTCCTGGTTCCCAGCCTCCCCTGCTGTAACCACCACCCAACCGTCCACTACAGAGCAGTGAATCCAGCTGCATTTAAAATAACCCTCTGATTTCCATCTTCTCCTTTGAAACCGCGTCTGGAAGAGAGACCAACCCCGTTCTAAACCGGCGAACCCCGAATTGAAACCGGAACCTCCCCCCCGGTCCCCCCAGGAAGAATCGTTTGCCTTTGAAATAGATCGGGGCAGAAAGGAAGCAATCCGGCTGGAACGGGAAACCCTGCTTTATGCTTTATTTCTCTATATAAATTACCCCCCCCAAGCCCCGCCCCAGCATAAATATTTTGCAAAGCAGTTTCATCATCTCCTTACACTTGAGACAGCCTCCCATCCCCCGGTGAGTTAATTAAATACGTCAAGGGGGCGGGAGAACCCAGGCGTCCTGGCGGTTGGGGTCCGGAGAGCGCGCCAGCGTCCCAAGTCGGTCCTGCCGTCTGTCTAAAAACGCTAACGGGACTTGGCGGCTGAGGAGGACTGTACCCACTGTGGGGCCAGAGGGGAGGCATTGGGGAGTCAGTGGGGCAGCCGGGGGGGGGGGGGGGGGGGGCAATTTTGTTCTGTAACCCCCCCCGTCAAACCTGGCCACCCCAGTCTTGTCCCTCTTCCCCCCGGAAAGGCAGCGGTGTGGGTGCGCCTGGCACCGGTAACACCTAGTTGTGACCCCCACCCTAGATCCGGTCCAGGGGCAGCGGAAAGGGGGCGATAGTCCATCACCGCTGGGCGTCCTCCCCCCTTCACCTCCAATCCAGGCCTCGCTCGCAGTCCGGCATCCCCGGCCCGGCCGACCGGCTCTTTCCAGCCGGGGGCACCGCGGGATGGCCCCCCAGGAGAGCGGAGGGGTCAAAGGCCAGCAATTCACCCCCTCCGCACCACCCCGGCCGCAGGGGGCTGCTGTCCCCGGCTGGCCCAAGGCAGTGCGGCCGTGGCCCCAGCGTCAGATGGCCGTGTCCCACAGCACCGTGTGCTGGCGCCGGCAGGGCGGCGTGCCCGCCTTGCGGGTGTCCGTGGTGCGGCGCCAGCTGGGGAGGATGGGCATGCTCTCCTGTTTGCAGAGGCTGCGCTCGGGCCGGTGCCGGGCCTTGATCTCCTTGCAGACGCAGCGCTTCCGCTCGATCACCTCCAGCAGCTTCCCGTCCCGCTCCTGGGTGCCCGGCGCCACCCCGGGCAGGGGCGGCAGGCCCTGCCCGCCGGAGGGGAGAGTGAGACGGGCCGCAGAGCGCGGCCTGAGCCCCTGCTCGCCACCACGCACAGCGTCCCAGCCCGGGGATCCCCGCGGCTCCCCCAGTGACCCACAGCCCCTGCTCTCCTGGCTCGGGGATCGCTGACCCCCATACCTAACCCACAGCCCCTGGTCTCCCGGCCCGGGGATCCCCGCAGCTCCCTCAGTGTCCCACAGCCACTGGTCTCCCAGCCCGGGGATCCCCGCAGCTCCCCCAGTGTCCCACAGCCCCTGGTCTCCCGGCCCGGGGATCCCTGACCCCCATACCTAACCCACAGCCCCTGGTCTCCCAGCCTGGGGATCCCTGCAGCTCCCCCTGGTGTCCCACAGCCCCTGGTCTCCCAGCCCGGGGATCCCCGCGGCTCCCCCAGTGACCCACAGCCCCTGCCAGCCCAGCCCTGCCCCTCCAGCTCTACCAGTGCCCCTCACTCCCGACCCGCAGCCCCTGCTAGCCCAGGCCTGGCCTCCTCCCCCCAGCCTGTCTCCCTGGGTGCTGGACACCTTACCAGGCTGGCTGCGTCTTTGGGGTGGCTGCACGGCCTGTGTGTGTGAATCACGGTGTGTCGCACCCCAGAGGTGGAAGCCGACCGGCCCAGGCGGTAACCTCCAGTGAGGTCTGGAGAGTGGGAAGCCAGCTGTGAGATGGGTCACCCCGCCACACGGCGCCCCCTGCCCAGCCCCCCACCGCCCTGCAGCCCAGCGTCCCGTGTCACCCCACTGGGATCAGCTCTGAGCCAGAGGCGAGTGCTGGCTCCCCCTCCCTTCCCCGCGGAGCTCACCTCCCCCAGTCCTTGCCAAATCCCCCGCCCCGGGGCAGCCCCCTGTCCCGCTTCCCCCACGGTCCCCGGGGGTACCTCCGTTGCGGTGGCAGGCAGGGAAGGTCTGGCATGGCACAGGCAGCCCCGTTCGGCAGCCCGGCATCTTGGGCACCATTCCCTCGGGTCCCGGGGCCCGCACAGGGATCCCCGACAGCGAGGTCCCCGCCAGGGCTTTCTCCTCCCTGTCCAGCTTCAACTGCGCCTCGCCGCTGCCGTTCCAGACCCGGGTGCCCTCGGCGGGCTCTGCCAGGGCAAAGGACAGGGTCAGAGGGGAACACGTTCGAATCCTCCATCCCCTGAGCCAGCCAGTGCCTGCCCTGGGGCCGGGTGGGAGCTGGCGCCCCCTAGAGGGGACAGGCCCCTGCCCCCCGAGCCAGCCAGTTGCTGCCCTGGGGCCGGGTGGGAGCCGGCGCCCCCTAGAGGGGACAGGCCCCTGCCCCATTCCCCACCCCCCGAGCCAGCCAGTCCCTGTCCTGGGGCCGGGTGGGAGCCGGCGTCCCCTAGAGGGGACAGCCCCCTGCCCTATTCCCAATACTCACTCTCTGGCTCCTTGCCTTTCCGGTTGGCGTAGAGACCTTTCCGCTGCAGCGCCCACCCCACGCCCAGCGTCTCCTCGTCGGCGCCAGCCACCACGTGGGAGCAGGCGATGCTGGCGAAGGCCCCGCGGTCCTGCAGCTGGAACTTCACCACGGGCGCCGCCGCCGCCTTGGCCCCGGCCCCGGCCCCTTTGACACTCTCGTAGGCCGGCGGGCGCTTCATCCCCCCACAGGGGGCTGGGTAAGTCCACAGCATGCCCAGGGGCGGCGCGGGGCGCGGGGCCGGCTTGCCCACGGGCACGGTGGCCGGCCGGGCACACAGCATGCCGTGCAGCACCGAGATCTCCTTCTCCGTCTTCTGCTCGGCTGGCAGCCCCGAGTGGGTGGTGACTTTGACAGCCGAGTACACCATGGTGTAGGACACCGCCGGCTTGTCCTTGGCCGGCTGCGGCACGGGCAGCATGGAGGGCAGCGGCTTGGCTGGGGGGCAGATCATGCTGTGGGAACTGGGCAGCTCCTTCTCCGCCTTCTGCTGCCCGGCCGGCTGCGGGGGTAGCGGGGTGGAGTGGCTGCGGGCGCGGCCGGAGGGCACCAGGGCTGGGTGCCCCGGCGGCTGGGGCGCAGCCGGCGCCTCCTTGGCGTGGCAGGGCACGGGGAGCTTGGAGGCGTCCTGGGTGCCCGCTTTGTACCCTTTGTGCCCCGTGCCCTGGGGGAAGGCCAGCAGGGGCGGGCGGTGTTGGAGCAGGTTGGGGAAAGGTGGGGGGATGTCGCAGGGGGAGGCCTGGTGCGGGCGGGGGGAGGCGGGCACGCCGTTGGCCTCCTCGGGCAGTGGGTACTTCATCTCCTCGTAGATCGCCTCGCTCTCATCGGAGTCCTCCTCCCCCGCCGCGGGCCTCCCGGCGCCCCGCAAAACGTCCCCCACCATCTCGATATAGACGGGCTCCTCGTCCTCGGGGTCTGAGCCCTTGCTGTGGCCGTGGGAAAAGGCCCGGCCGAACCGCGGCGGTGGCCCCCCACCCGTGGGGGTCGCCAGGGGGCGGCTGGAGTAGGTCTCGTCAAAGGAGACCGAGAGCTGGGTGTTGGGGCTGCGCTTAGGCTTCTGGGGGGGCACCTTGCGCCCCAGCTCCCGGCTCTCGGAGCATGACTTCTGGGGGCCTGGGAGAGGGAGAAAGTAGAGCTGAGATGCGGCCACCTCTGGGGGGGGTGGCTGGTTACGCGGGGACCCCTCGCCCGGCGCTGAGATGCGGCCACCTCTGGGGTGGGGCGGCTGGTTATCCAGGGACCCCTCACCTGGAGCTGAGATGCGCCCACCTCTGGGGCGGGGTGGCTGGTTACGTGGGGACCCCTCGCCCGGTGCTGAGATGCAGCCACCTCTGGGGTGAGGCACAGCGGCTCATCTGTTTAGGACTGGAAAGGAATGCCGGGTTTGACTGAGGTGGCGGGGGGGGGGGGGGGGGGGCTTGAAGGAAGCTGGCCAATCGCTGGAGCTGAGGTTCGACCAGGGCATTGGGGCTGGCTCTGCCTGTCAGGGGAGGACGCCCCCTACTGAGCCCCCCGCCCTGCTCCCTGCAGCACAGCACCCCCTAATGGCACACAGGAGAATGCCAAACACACACACACACACACGGCTCCACCAGTCCTAAGGCCTCACCGGTTTTCTTGCTGCCGGACGGCTCTGCCGCCCGCCCCTCGCCTGCCATGCTGAGCTTGGTGCTGGGGTGGCGCTTGGGCTTGGCCGGGGGCTTCCTGGCGCCAGCGGCCCCCTCACCATTCTCCACGCTGCCCACCGAGTGGCAGGAGAGGGAGCGGGGCGCCATGCCGCTGGTGCAGGGGTGGGGTGCGTGCTCCTGCGAGGCCGGCATGGTCATGAAGCCCATCCGGAAGTGGCGGCGGAAGGAGGCCACGTCCCGGATCTTCCCCGCTCCCGGGTCCTTGGCTGAGCTGTGGGGACACAAAGAGCAGGAGGTGAGGGGGCACAGGACACCTGGGTACTCGCGGCGGCTGCCAGGAGTTGCCACAAGGTGGGCTAGGCGGGTAGAACCGCATCTGCAAGACCAGGGCAGGTGCCGCGTATACCAGTAGTTGCAACAGTGTGGCACGGCCAGGCAGTAAACAGCCATTGCCACTACGGGTGTCTATGCAGAGGCGGATTACAGGTTTGGGGGGCCCTGGGCCAGATCAAGTGGAGGCCCCTCCCCCGCCCCTTCCACCGGCAATCCTGCCACCTGCCCCCCCAGCACGCCTGCCGGGGAAATGGGGGCGGGCCGGCGGGGCGTGCGATTGCCCATCTTTCCGGGGGCCCCGTGGCTGATCCATCTCTGTGTCTATGGCGTCCGGTGCTGCACCTTGCACCCAGGCTGCCTTCTTGGGCAAATCCCAGCATGCATTGCATCTGTCCGACGCTGTTGCAATGGCTGTTCTATCCTGTATCCGAACTGCCTCGCTGCTGTGGCTGAATCTGGGCCACGTTACTGCATGACATTAAGCCGCTGCGGGCCTCGTTCTGCCATGCACTGGAACCTCATTGTGACAGCGAGTGGTCTCCATCCGACCCCCAGCGCCTCGGGTGAGGGGTCCCTGTGTAACCGGCCGCCCCGCCCCAGAGGTGGGCGCATCTCAGTGCCGGGTGAGGGGTCCTCGCGTAACCAGCCGCCCCGCCCCAGAGGTGGGCGCATCTCAGTGCCGGGCGAGGGGTCCTCGCGTAACCAGCCGCCCCGCCCCAGAGGTGGGCGCATCTCAGCGCCGGGTGAGGGGTCCCCGCGTAACCAGCCGCCCCGCCCCAGAGGTGGGCGCGTCTCAGCGCCGGGTGAGGGGTCTCTCGGTAGCCAGCCGCCCCGCCCCAGAGGTGGGCGCATCTCAGCGCCAGGCGAGGGGTCGCCGCGCAACCGGCCACCCCGCCCCAGAGGTGGGCGCATCTCAGCGCT
>NW_020664784.1:164279-169160 GCF_002925995.2 Terrapene triunguis
GCGGGGGGCGCTGTGCCCCGGGGGCTCGTGGGAGCGGGGGGAGGGGCGGGGGGCGCTGTGGCCCGGGGGGGGGTGGGAGCGCGCGGGGGGGGGGGGGGAGGGGGTGTCCGTGCCCCAGGGGATTCTGGGATAGCACAGGCCGCCGCCCCAGGCTCACCCCTGCTCTCCCCCAGGTTCGTTTCCTGCTGGGCTCTGCCCCGGACGAGGCGCCCCCCAGCCCAGAGCCCCCAGCCCCCTGCGCCCCCCCTGGCACCGGCGTGGCGGAGGCTGGGCAGGCGACGACGGGGTTCGGGGGGGCGGCGGGGGACCTGGCCACCCCCGAGCTGCACACCAGCCTGGCCCTGGGCGAGGAGGTTCGGGCGGCCGCCCACCAGGGCTTCGACGCCCACCGGGCCGCCCAGGAGCTCCTGGCCACATCCTTCCTCGCCCGCTGCAGCGTGGAGGGCAAGGTGGCCGCAGGTGAGAGATGGGGTGACCCCCAGCCCCCCCACTGCCCCCCAGCCCTGCCGGTGCCCCTCACTCCCAGCCTCTCTCTGCTCGCCCAGGTATGAACATCCCCCGGGAGCAGCAGCTGTACCAGGGGCTCGTGAGCCTGCAGGTGCCCGCAGAGGAGGTGCTGAGCTGCGCCCTGCAGGAGAAACTGTCACTTGTCCGATTGCAGCCTGAACCCCGCAGGGTGAGTAACCCTCAGTGGGGCCTGTCCCCTCTAGGAGGCGCCGGCTCCCACCCGGCCCCAGGGCGGGGACTGGCTGGCTCGGGGGGCGGGGAATGGGGCAGGGGCCTGTCCCCTCTGGGGGGCGCCGGCTCCCACCTGGCCCCAGGGCGGGGACTGGCTGGCTCGGGGGGGCGGGGAATGGGGCAGGCGCTGGCTTCCACCCGGCCCCAGGGCAGGGACTGGCCAGTGGGGAGCTCGGGGCAGCTCTAGTTCTCACCAGTGGGGTGTCTCCCCCCTTCCCAGGAGCCCGCCCCCGAAGGCCCGGACCTGCTGATGTTCTACGAGCCCTGGGAGCTGGTCGCGGAGACCCCGTACCTGGGCGTGGAGGGGCTGCCCCCCTTGCGGCTCCAGCCCCACATCCGACCCCCGGCCTCCACCTTCCTCATGTTCCGCAAGCTCCAGCAGTGGGAAGCCTAGCGGGGCCGGGACGCGTCTGCTGCCCAGAGAGAGAGACTGTTTCTGGGGGGGGGGAGGGGTCCTTGCCCCTCCCTGACCCCAACTGACCTGTGGGGTTCTCACCCTTTGTACGTGGCCCCCCAATAAACCCCCCTCTGGGCTCAGCTGCGGTGCCTGAACATTGGGGGACCCCCCACGTGGGCTGTGGCCCTGCCACTGACGGGTGGAGGATTGTGTTTCCCAGCATTCCTGGGGGCGGGGGGGGGGGAGGGACAGCCCTCAATTCCTGGGCTCTGCACGTGAGGGGGGGGGAAGCGCCTATATGTCCCAGTCGCCCTTGCGCGGCGGGACTCCATTTCCCAGGAGGCCCGGCGGCGGCCAAGCCCCTTTTCCCGTCGTGCCCCGCGGACAGGGATGGCGGGCGCGAGCGGGCCGCGGCTGTCGGCGGCGGAATTCGAACGGGCGAAGCTGAGTTACCTGGACACCATCACCCAGGTAACGGGCCGGACCATGGGGCGCAGCGCGGGGGAGCGGGAGGCTCCCCGGGGCCTGGCTTCGATTCTCATCCCTCTCGATTCTCCCAGGAGCTGCAGGAGGCGGCCGGGCTGATGGGGCAGCTGGACCGGAACCTGAGCGCCTGGGCCCGGCAGGCGGGGCAGCCTGAGGCGCTCGCCCAGGTAACACCGCCCCCCCCGCCCGAATGGTCTGTCCCGTGTGTTCCCCCCTCTCCCCAATGGTGCGTGCCACCCGCTGCTCTCCCCGAGTCCTAATGGTCTGTCCCACTTGCTGCTCTCCCTCCACCCCAATGGCCTGGCCCACGTGTTCTCCCCCCCCCCCCCCCCCGCGCCGTGGTCTGGTCCACGTGTCCCCCTTCTCAGCCTGCTGTTCTCCCCCCACAGGTGTGGCACCGATTCCAGGCCCAGCTGGCTTCCACATGTGCAGCCCCAGGGCCCCCCCCGGCTCCTGCTGCCCGGCCCTGCCCCACCGCTGGAGGGAGACAGGCGCTGCTGCTGCCCCCCCGCCAATAAACGCTGCCTCTGGCCTCGCCCCGCATCCTGCCTGGATCCTTCTCGCCGCCCCCCCAGGCACCAGGCGGGGGCAATAATTGGTAGCTTTTATTTATATATAATAGAATCAACATCTGTAAAGATAAAACTCCACGTCACACGCAGGGGGGGCCCTACACCCCCTCCCCCCCCAGCTCCAGGGGGGAACCAGCCCAGGCATCCAACCAGCACCACTGTGGGCCCCCCCTCAGAAAGCAGGGCAGCGCTGCCCCCCCTTTGACAGCAGAAGGGAAACTGAGGCAGCTGCTGCCCTGGTTGGTCTCCCCCCTCTAACAATAGATGCAAAGGGCCCCTCCCCTCCCTGCTGCAGAGAGATGAGCTGTTTTGGGACGGGGGGGGGGGAGGGAAGAGTGGGAGCTTGAACAGCTGCCCCCTTCCCCCTCCCCCCCGACAGCTGTACAAGCTCCAACTGGAGCCAGTGGGGGGGAGCTGGTGGGGGTGCTGTGTATTCAGCACAGGGCAGCTGTAGCCCGCCCCCCTGCCATGCAGGTCTCCTCCAGGCTGCAGCACGAAGCAGTGTCCAGCAGGGGGCAGCACCTCTCGCACGGCAGATCGCTGAGCGCAAACCCTGTGGGCCGGGCCGTCCACCTGCAGGTTCCTGGGGCTGGAGGGGCGCCCGGTGGCCAGTCCTGCCCGCCCCCAGTCCGACGGGCTCAGCCCAACTGTCCTCCAATGCAAAGAAAAAAACGGGGGGGTTCCGGGCCCGAGCGTCGGCTGCTTCTCCCTCAGTGGGCGGCAGGGTGGCCTTTGTGAAGGAGATAGATGGGGCGCTGGAAGCCTGCGGGGGGACAGGGGCAGTGGGTTAGTACAGGCCCTGCTCCCACCCCCGGACCCTCCCCCCAATCAGCTAACATGTTGACTCGTTACGTGGCCACGGAGCTGCTGATCGGGACTGTGAGCAACACCCCCAGAGCCCTCCAGCTCTGCCCCCCCCCCGGAGGAGCTGGGGAATCGGTCTGCATCCCGACTATGAAGCCTGCTCGTTACTGGAGGCTCGTTAGGTTTGTCTGTGTCAGTGGGGTCAGCTGCTGGCAGGCGGAGGTTTAGGAACCCCCGGAGCATGGGGGGTCTAATAACCACTGAGGGCCCCGTCTGCCGTGAACTCAGTGAATTCTTTTTTGACCCTTCGCAACATCCGCTAGCAAGGAGTTCCACAGGTTAACTGTGCAGCGAAAGGCTGGCTTGGCACAAGCCAAATGTTTCAAGGGGAAGTGTCAATTCGGACAGTATTTGACGGGAACATTTGGAAACTAGCTGAAATCCAATGAAGCATTTGGTTTTGCCTTTGTGAGTGATAAATATCAAACGTCTGTGTAATAATACAAATGGATAAGTTGCTCTATGGTAATTAGGCCTGACAAATTAGATGGGTCAACAAATGTCTTTCACCATATCCACAAACCAACCAAAAAATATTTCCACGGCTAATGGACGTTTCCGGCTAAGCAAAGGAAGGGGAATCCTGCCTGAGAGCACAGTGGAGTAAAACATCCAGTGACTTTGGAATTAGCCTCATTACAAATGCACTAGCCAACGCACACTAAACGCAGACTGGATTGGTTGATTTAAGGTAGCTGATGTTGTGTATTTCGACATAGGGCCTTGACCAGTTGTTTCAACCGTTTATAAATCTTTAACTTTTTGACTCAACATCTACGGTCACTAAATCCTTCTCCCAAAATTTCACACAACCGTGAACGTGTAAAAAGAGATGAAAACCGAAAAGAATGCTTAAACAGAAACCTCACTAACCCGAAATCGAATTCTGCCAAGCCTGATATTACAAATATGAAAGGAATGTGTTACTTCTTGTATTATCAAAACTAAATTAACACTGCAACACCACATTCAATAGTTTAGCTTTGATAACACAAAACACGCAACGTTTCTCAGAGTCTTTCGGAATTTTCTCCTTTACAGATTGGACTTTTAGGCCCCAATTTGGGACAAAACCAAATTTTGTGGAGTTTCCCCACAGGTCAGAAAAACTCAGTTCTCCCGATGGCAATCATCCACCATCGGCTTATTCAGCCTGGCGGCAGTTTGCCAGCAGGCCGGCCCGGCCAATGAGTTATCCGCCCAGGCCGGCCCAGCCGATGAGTTATCCGCCCAAGTGGGTCCCCCCTCTCACCTCTGGAGCTGTTGTAGGGCCTGGCCACCAGCTCGCAGCTGGAGAAGCCCACCTCCGGGGAGGTCAGGTAGGAGGGGAACTGCTCCGGTTTCAGCTTGATGCGGTAGTAGTTTCTGTAGATGGTTTCCTGGGGAGGGGAGACAGGCGTCAGGCTCCCAGCTCCCACCGCCAGGGGCTCCCGCCGCCCGCCCGCCACCCCCGCCTGGCCAGTGCTCACCGTCAGGTTCTTGCGCTTGCCGTAGGAGGACCAGGGCTGGGGCTCCAGCAGCAGGAGGCCGCCGGGCCGCAGGTGGCAGAAGATGCGCTTGAAGAGCCGCTTCAGCCCGTCGTCCCCCCAGTTGAGGTGCACCCACTTGGTGAGGCTGAGGCACAGCACCACGTCGAACTCGGCGCCCTGCGTCTCCAGCAGCTCGTCCCGCTCCAGCACGTAGTTCCCCTGCGGGCACGGGGCAGAGTGACGGGCGGGGCCAGGGAGCCAGCCAGCCCCAGCACGTGCTGGGAGAATCCGGGCTCCCAGCCCCCACTCCCCTCCCAGAGCCGGGGAGAGAACCCAGGAGTCCTGGCTCCCAGCC
>NW_020664784.1:169170-176126 GCF_002925995.2 Terrapene triunguis
CCCTCCCAGAGCCGGGGAGAGAACCCAGGAGTCCTGGCTCCCAGCCCTAAGGGCTGGGGATGTTTGATTTCCATGGCACCCCCCCAGAGATCAGCCCCCCCTCCAGACAGATTGGGGGCCCTCCCACACAGCCTCCACCCCCAGATCAGGGCCCTCTGCAGCCTCCCAGACCGCTCCTGCCACTGCTCCAGGGCCCACACCACTCAGCTCCCCTCAGCTATCTGGAATTCCCGCAACACCACACAGCCCCCAGAGCTCAATGGGCCCCCTCTGTCCCCATAAAGATCAAGATCAGGACCCCCCCCCTTCATGCCCAACTCAGACACACCCTCCCCACAAAACCTTCCAATCCAAAGAATGGAAGGGAAAACTGAGGCAGGGAGACCCGCCTTGCCCACACAGCAGGGTCAAAGCCAGGGAAGGAACCCAGGCGTCCGAGTCCCAAACCCCAGCCTAGTGGCCAGAATCTCCATCCTTAGAGGTTTCTAAGGCCCGGCTTGACAAAGCCCTGGCTGGGATTGGTCCTGCTTTGAGCAGGGGGCTGGACTAGATACCTCCTGAGGTCCCTTCCAACCCTGATATTCTATGACATCTGGGATTGGACCTCGGTTTGGGGCAGTGGGGAGCAGAGGGGCTGCCAGCCTCCATGCTGGGAGCGTCTACATGAAACCCCCCCCCAGGAGTTCAGTCCGTGACCCATTTCTCTCTCTAGATGCTTGGCTGCGTTAATCAACCATCTACTGGGTGATCCCAGTCACTTCCACGCCGTGCCTCAGTTTCACCTCCCATCCTGTGGGGATTTAGATGGGTGGCTCCTCAGGGCAGACGCTGTCTGGTGGCGGGTCTGGGCAGCGGCTGGCACAAAAGAGGTCGGGGTCTGGGTGAGGGAGGGAGGGCCGGTGGCACAAAGGGGGTCCCTGATCATGGTCAGGGATCAGGTTGGGGTCTGGGAAGCCCTGATCTCAGTTGGGGGTCGGTAGTTCCAGATATGGGACCCCCTAAAGATTTCTATCCCTTACACCTCCAGCTGCTGGCATCTCTAAGTCCGAGTCTGGACCCAGCACAGAAATTCACCCACCCGCAAGCTCCCTGCCTGAGCCTCAGGCGCTGGAAGGGGTCAGGTATCTTTACCACAAGCCTTCTGGGTGAGGGGACGCTATGGGTCCCAGCATGCCCTGCTGGCAGCACGGCCTGCTGGGACTCGTAGTCCCATGCCAGGCCTGTGTGGGAAGGGATGCTGAGCACCAGGCCAATAGACGGGAGGCTCAGGGGGATTGGAGGCTTTCTGCTCACTTTCCGTCCAGGCACCAAACCCGCCAACAGGGCCAGGAAGAGAACCCAAAGTCCTGACTCCCCTCCCTCCAGCTGCTAGCCAATGCGCCTGCCTTCAGAGCCACCATGGGTAGCCACCTCAACGCCCCTCAGCCCCCAGCGCCGGCTGGAGATCGCGCCTAGCAGAGCTGCGGGGCGTATTTGCACCCCTGGTCCACGGGGCAGGCGTGCCCCGCTTTGGGATTTCCTAGGGAGCTCTGCCGGGGACAGGCCGGAGACTGGCACTAGCAGGGACAGGCTGCGCTGCTTTGCAGGACCATCTGCCAGCGGTGCCTGCGTATAGATTATCGACCCCGCTGAGATAAGAACCTGCTTCCCCCCCATGCCGGCGTGGGCTAGATCTAGGTGATCGCAGCTGTTACGCGGCCCGGGAAACATTTCTCTGCATACCGGCCGCTGGATTTCTCCCGGCCCTGCGCATAGAATCCACCCCCCCCCCCCCGACGCGCCTAGTTCTCCGCCCATTCGGCGGCAGATCTCAAAGCACACGGGCGGAGGCTTGGTAAGGATCGTTAGGGGAATTCCAGTCCTCGGGGTGCTCCAGGGACTCCAATGAGCTAGGCTCCTTAACTCTCGTGAGCCTCACGCAAGGTTCAGCATTGGACAGTGCGGAAACTGAGGCACGGGGTCAAGAGGAGAGCGGAGAACAGAAGCCAGAAATGCCACCCCGGGAAACTGACCGGTTCTGCCATATGCCTCACCCTCGTCTAAAACTAATCCGAGAAACCTGGGACGCGGGGTTCCTGTTCCAATCGCAATGTGAGGCCACACTGCTCCTGGGATGGGCCACCGTCCTTAGTTGATTTCCAAGCCCCACGGGGACGAGGACAGAGGTGAAAATTGAAGCTCGGAGCGAACAGCCTTCTGAAACCCAACCCAGCTACCCTCCGGGCCAGATCTCTGGAGGGGAAGGGCCTAAGAGAAGGCCATGTCTGCGGGCACCTTTCGGAGCCGTCCCACCCGCGGTTAACCCACCAGCTGCGGGTACAGGGCAGCACTTCCCCGGTTAATGAATCTACCCCCAGCTGCACGCCCCCCTCCCCGAGCCCCGGTCAAGAGCTCGGTTCAGACATGACTGCGGGATTCGTCAGCTGAGCTCGAGGGCACATGCCTCCCGGAGCTAAACGTGTGCCAGCCCATTTCAGGTACACCGAGGCAGGGGTGAACCAAACTGGCCAAGGTCACAGGCACCCCCCCCCCCCCCACCACCACACACAGTTCTGTTCTTTCCTGCTTCCAGTGGGGAATTCTGACTTTGTGAGGGGATGGACGGACAGCCCGGCTGCCCCTCGCCCGAGGGGCTCTGCTGAAACAAGCCAGGAGACCTCCAGGCAAGCCTCTCGGAGCTATGTAACCGGTCCCCCAGTGGCATCGTCTTGGCAGTTGCACTGGTCCCCTGAGCGCAGGGGAATCCTGGCCCCCCACCTGCCCCCCCGCAAGATGGAGTCTCTCACCCTGAATAGCCTGCGTTAGCAGCCCAAGAAGCTATTCCACCCACCCCCCTCACCCAAACACGGCCCCCACAGGCAAGGCCTGCGTGACCTACCAGCCCATAAGCCACTGGCCGGCCTAGGAGGTGAGGTATTTACCGCCCTCTCTTATGGGACGGGAGGGCTCCTCCTACAACCACCAGTCCCTCCCCCGGATTTTAGGGGGCGTGTCTCCAGGCTGTTGTGTGACCTCCCACTGAGAGCAGCTGAGTGGGCGGCTGCTACCCACACCTGCGGCACCCCGAAAAGGTAGGGCCGTCCCCCCTCACATCCTAGGCCTCTTACCCGCACAAAGATCACGTTGTCGGGGAAGTCGGCGGCCCCACCCCCGGCCCCGTCCTGGGGCACCCGGGGGGCAGCAATGGGCCCCCTGCTGGCCACCAGCGAGGCGGGGAAGCAGCCCCTCCGCCTCTTGGAGCCAGCTCCCTCCGGCGCCTCCTCGTCCTCCTCCTGCCGCTGCTGGATCTCCTCGGACAGGTAGTGGCGGATGTTCTGGCGGGCCGAGTGGATCAGGGCCCCGTCTATGTCCAGCCCCACCACCCGGGCGGGTTTCCACTTCTTGGCCACGCTCAGGGTGAGGTGCCCCACGTTGCAGCCCAGGTCCAGCACCTCTTTGCCCTGGAACCACTCAGGTTTCATGACACGCAGCCGGGCGTCCTCGCAGTTGGGGTTCCGGTAGCCGTAGTATTTGCAGTAGTTGCCGTATTGGAACTTCCTCTGTTGACGCCTCCGCTTGGCCGTGGGCAACTGTTGGTGCCGCCCAGCCCCTTTGCCCTTTTCTGGGCTACTCTTGCCCGGCTGGCCCCCGCCTTTGCCCCCGCCCGGGGTGGGGGGAGGCAGCGGCAGCTTGGCCCCCCCGGCCGCCTCTGATTTGCTGCAAGTCCGGCGCCTTTTGCGGTGGTGGCGGCTGCCGGAGGAGGAGGTGCAAGAGGGGGTGACACAGCCCGCCCCCTCAGCAGCCAGGGGAAGCAGCGGGGAGACCACCTCATCCCTGCAGTTGATGGCCGTGTTGAGTTCGTAGGGCTGCGGGGTGGGGCAGGCAGCGTCACAGGCCTTGCAGGGAGCCGGCTTGCAGTCCCCGGCCCCACCGCCCCGCTGCTGCCCCCGGTGGCGGTGGCGCTTGCGGCCCGTCTTGAAGGGCGAGGCCAGCACCAGGGCCGCGTCGCCATCCTGGGCATTGAGGCTGAGCGGGTCCGTGATGTCCTTGGGGATGAGGATCTCCACCGGGTCCCGGCCCTTGGCCGGCAGCGGCGACGACTTGGGGGTCTCGGCGTTGAGGGCCTGGTTCACCTCCTCGTCCAAGAGGCTGTTGAGGTTGAGGGGGTCGAAGATGTTGCCCCCCAGCAGGAACTCGGAGGGCAGCACCGGGTCGCACTCGGAGTTGACCCGGCGCCGGCGCTTGGAGGCCGGGTGCTTGAAGCCCACGTTGCAGCTGTTGCGCCGCTTGCCCCCGGCCGGCCGGTGGGGCTGGAAGCCGTTGCGAGGCCGCTGCAGCTCGCCCACGCTGTCTTCCTCCTTGGGGCCGGCCCCCTGGTGCAGGGCGGCCTCCTGGTGCGGCCGCCCCGCGGGGCCGCTTCCGCCCCGGCGCTGGCCCAGCGGGGCGGCCTCCTCGTGCAGCTGCACGAGGGGGCCGCCTCCGCGCCTGCCACCTTCCCCGCGCGGCGGCCCGCCCCCTTCCCGGCGCTGACTGGCCAGGGCGGCCTCCTGGTGCAGCTCCGTCGAGGCGGCTTCCTGGTGCAGCTGCACCAGGGGGCCGCCCCCTCCCCCCGCTCCGCCCCCCGCCGCGGGCGGGGGCTTGAGGGGCGGCGGCGGGGCCGGGACCAGGAACGTCTCCTTGTCAGCAGCCATCTCGATCATCTCCTGCATGGGGGCGGGCGGGCGGCCGCGCTCCGGATCCGGCCGCCTCCCTCCCCTCGCGCGCCGCTTACTCGCTCAACTGCCGCACCCGCCCCTCACGGGCTCCGCCTGCGCATGCGCCTCCGGCCGGCGGCGCAGCCGCACTCGCTTTCCTCCGCGGCCTTCGCCCCTCCGGGGGCCCCAACGCGCATGCGCTCCACCCTTCCCCGCGACGACGCACCGCCCCCGCCTCTGGGTGGCGCATGCGCGGCCCAGCCGCCCGCGCGAGGCCCAAGAGGAGAGAGCCACAGCTCGCGTCTCCCAGCTCAGACGCGATGGCAAGGCGGCCCCCCCGCCCGCGGTAGATATACTCGGGGGGCGGGCACGCCGGGAGCCACTCCCCCTCCCGTGGCCGCGACCCAATCAGGGCGCCGTGTTTTCCCTTCCCACGTGGAAAGGCGGCCAATCCGCTCGACGGACGCCCCCTTCGCTAACGTTGCCCCTGCGCGTTACAAGCACCGCCCCCGTCTCCCTTCCTCCCGCCCCGCCGCCGCGGCCTAAGCCAATCAAGGAGCACAACGAAAACTACGTGAGCCAATCGGAGCGCTCGACTCTCATCCGGCCTAGCTCCCATGGGCCGTGCGGTGGGGTCCTCCGAGCTCGGAGCTGTCCACACAAAGTGCCTGTTGGGAGATTCCCCCCCCACACCCTATTAAACAGTGTCTAGCCGGGCTTCGATGGCAGGAACCGGGTTAAAAAACGTGGTGTGTGGAAACGGATTTAACACCCGACGCCGGTTCAGGCACTGACGGGGACACCTCCACGTCCAGCTCAGTCCGCCGCCTGTTGGGGGAGGGCCGGGGGGTCTGGGCTGCTTTCCCCCGCGGGGCCATCCCGCCCGGCGCGGGGTGGGTGCAAACCCCACGCCGCGCGCCGTGTGGACGGTGAATTCAGAGCCCGCTCGTTGTTTTTCACCTCAAATAGCAAGCCCCCGCCCAGAGGCAGTGGACAAGGGTCACGTGCGCGGGAGGCGCAAGGCATGTTGGGAGGTGTAGTTCCCCCCGCCGTTGTGGACTCTGCGCCTGCGCAGAACGAATTTCCCCGCCAGGGTGTAAATATATGCTCCCCTCCTCCCCCTTTGTAGGGGTGGGAAAGAGGAGGTGGGGGCATCACCTGGCCTCCCCCAGGAGTGGACAGGTGGGTAGCTCCCTCTCCCCCGACCTTTCACCCCGATTAGAGAACGGTGACCTCTGACCCCTCGGAAGGTGGGGGTCACCTGCCCTGCCTTTGCCGAGTGAACTGCGACCTCTGACCCCTGCCCCTTCACCCCAGGGAGGTTACCTGGCTTTTCACATGAAGGGAAGGAGCCTGACCTCTGACCCCTGCTCCCCCTCTGGCCTCTGACCTCTGACCTTTGCAATTTCCCCAACAGCCGCCTCTCCCCATTCACGACCTTCCACCTCCGGCCCAGGGCAGGATGGGGGATTCCTGACCCATTCGACCTCTCACCTCTGACCCCAGGAGCGGTCCTGCTACCTCTCACACCCTGACCCCAGCCCTCCTAGTGAAGGGGGGCCGGCTGGAAGATGAACACATTATTGGAGGCACCTGCCTAGGGTGGCCACTCGCAAATCACGGTCCCGCTTGCCCCAGCTGGTGTGACCCTGCTCCCGCCCGCATGACCTCAGACGCATGTTGCATGGAAGATCATGCCACTTGGGGCAGGCAGGACCTCTTAAAAACAGGCACCCCCTCCATCCAATATCAGAGAAAAACAGATATGGTTTTGTCTGAGTACTGGATAGGGAACAAACCCTAGAAAACCAGGACCGTCCAGTTTAATACCAGACAAGGGGTCTGTCTTAGGGTTACCATATTTTAATTTTTAAAAAGGAGGACACTCCATGGGCCCCCGGCCCCGCCCCAACTCTGCCCCCTCCCCTGAACGCTCTGCCCCCTGCTCCTCCCCCTCCCCGGCTTCCTGCGAATCAAATGTTCGCGGGAAGCCTGAAACAGGGAGGCAGCAGGTAAGCTGGGGCGGGGCGTGGCGCGGTTCAGTCCGGCCCCCCTGGCCAAGCAGCTCTCTTTGGCGGCCGGCCGGCCCAGGCCAAGAGGCTCTGGCCCCGGCGTCTCCCGCCCGGCTGGTGCCCCGGCCCCCGGCCAAGTGCCCGCACCCCCGGCCCAGCACCGTGCCGGCCCCGCGCCCCCGGACCCGGCCGAGCATCGCGCCGACCTCGGTCCCGGCCCCGGCCCCCGGCCGAGCACCGCGCCGGCCCCCGGCCAAGTGCCCGCGCTCCC
>NW_020664784.1:186126-224815 GCF_002925995.2 Terrapene triunguis
GGGATTTCCCCCCGGACGGGGATTTGGAGCCCAAAAAGCCGGACATGTCCGGGAAAATCCGGACGTATGGTAACCCTAGTGTTGGATTAAAGCATCTTCCAGAAAGGTTCCAGTCTGGATTGGAAGGCTTCCAGAAATGGAGTCTCCACCCCTGCACTTGGGAGTTTATCTGCACTGTTTAAAAAATATTGTGCCTCATTTCTCATTTGAATGTGTCTGACTTTCAATTCCAGCTGCTGCCTTTCTCCAGTAGATTAAAGAGCCCTTTAGTGTCTGGAATTTTCTCCCCGTTAAAGTACTGATACACCGTGATCAAGTCATCTCTTGACTCTTTGACAACCATAACATACTGAGCATTTTATGTCTGTGTGGGAACCTAGGCTCACAGTCGGGGTCCACCCTAAGACAAATAACCTACCTTTCAAGGGGTGTTCTGAGGACTAAAGCTTGCAAAGTGCTTCCGGTAGGAAAAGTACTAAGTCGTCGTATTAAATATTAATAATGTTATTTCCCAGGATTTGGAGTGTCTCTCTGACAGCGCCGTTAATAATAATGTCCCAGCTTGAGACTGAAAGCAAATAGTAGCAAAGGATGGTGTTATGTAGCCCTAAAAGCAATCTCAGAAGCCCCCACATCATGGAAACTTCTCAGAGGGCAGAGGTGTCCAGGAGCTTAATCCCGAACAGAAGCCCCGTGTAGCAGCTCTAAATTTGCTAAATTAAAAGAACCCTTATTGGATCTCTGTTAGAGTTAAGTCCAGCTGTAATGGGGGATGCCATTTGTCACTCACTCTGCCCTGCCTGTGCCTCTGTTTCTAGGAGATGTGTCACCTCACCGACTTGCAGTTTGAGGAAATTGTCCAGAGTGTGCTGCAGAAGTCCTTGCAAGAGTGCATGGGTAAGTCTTCAGGGCCTCTTGAGCAACTCCAAGACAGCTCGTCACGTGAAACCTCAAATGAGAACAGCTAAATTGGTGCCCCGTGAACTATTTATTTGGATGAGCCAGACATTTTGTAGATATGAATTGTTTCCTGTCCCTTTTAACAGGCTAAAATATGTCCTCAACGTGCCTGAAAGCTAGAATTTTAGCTTCTTCAGCAGTTTAAAAACATCATGAGTCCTGATCGTGAGCTGGAATAAATTGACATCACTTCTTTGACAGCTCTAGGCTTTTTTATGCCAGCTGAGGATCTGGCCCGGGGCCCAGTTAAGACAATCTTGTTCCCTTGGCATGTCAAAACAAAGGCCACCATGCCCGAATCACCATGCCTTGGCTTTTGTCTTGGGCTCTCCACGTGCTGGGGGCATCTCAGCCTGCCAAAGCACATAAAGTTTCACGCAAATTAAGTGGACCCTCCCCTCACTTTATGTTGACTCTGAGGAATCATTTCCATCAGAAACAAGGCATCATGAAATTGAGGTTATAAAAAGTGAATTGTCCCCATCCCACAGCATGTTAAGTTTCCTGCTTAAATATTTTGTGTGTGTTTTCAATTTTAGGTCCGTCTTGTGCCTTTGGAGGTATAAAGAAGTAAACACCCCTGTATTGCAGGCTAACTTTGAGTAACGCCAGTCCTGATCTGTGCTAGCAAAAATCGCTGGTTATCAGCAGCACATAACTTTCCTAGTTTAGACTTGGCTCAACTTTCTGCAGGAGAATCACTTGGTAGGAATTCACAGCTTGTGTTAGGCGCAAGATCAGGCTGGATCATCATAATGCTCAATTCTGGCCTTAAAGCAAATAAATCCTCTTAAAGACTCAAGGGGGGGTTAACCTGGGGCCTGTGAAAACTTAACGGCAGCGTGGCCTAGTGCATAGAGCACCGTCTCAGGACTAGGAGACGTGGTCTGCTGGGTGACCGTGGGCAAATCGCTTCCCTGCGCTGTGCCTCATTTTTACCACCTGTAAAATGGGAATAATGATACTGACCTTCTTTGTAAAGCACTTTGAGCTCTCTTCTGATGAGTGCTATAGAAGAGCTAGATATTATTGATTTGTATTATTATTTAATGGGGCGACGCAGCGAGTCACTTTGCAGGGTTGAAGCCTGTCTAGCTGAAACGACAGCGTGCAGAAAATCTGTCGGACCCCGGAAATGCATTTCCCTCCGTAATCCAATTATTACCTCGATCGACATCCAACCTTTCAATGTGTGACGCGTCATGAGATTATAACCATCTAGGCACACATTGAAATGATAAAATGTGTGAGCTCTAATCTCAATTTGCAGAACAGTCCAAGAGGACATTTCACCAGGCAGAAGCTACTGAAGCGGCAGAACCACAAGGTTTAAAGAAGTGAGTGTATATCAGTTCCTGGGCAATCAATCCCCATTATCCTGCAGTATATTGGATTATACCTTGCGTTAAAATTGTAGGGCCAGTTACCCTGAGAAATACGTCCTTCAGCCAAAGGGCGAGTTCCCCGCCTTGCATAAACCAGTGTAACTCCATTGAATCAGATCGCTACCATCGGGGGATCTGGCCCAAATTTCATAAGTCCCAGCATAAAGTCTATCTATGAGGTGTGTGAATCAAAGTTACACAATAGGCTCTTCTCCTCCTTCTAGCTAGTTGTTTCCAAATAGCGCTAGCTGGGCAAACATAGGGGTGGCATCCCTTATCTGTAGCCATGGAAACAGAGGGAAAAGAACCCATGAGAGAGAGTGCCAGTGGTGTGAACAGTCAGGGGAGCAGGGAAGAGAAGACCAGGGAGGGAGGGACGGAGAGACAGGGGGCCTGTTACCTAAAAGAGAGTCTGGGAAAACCAGAGCAGCCAGGAACTTTAACAACTGAGGTTAAAGCGGAAGGAATCCAAAAGTGGACAGGGGACTTTCTGTCCTGTGGCAGTTCTCTTCTGTTCTGTCCAGGGTCTTATCCCACCTTCATCACCCTCGTATAAAGGTAAGGAAAACGGCTCTCCTTTGTAAAGCGTGCGGAGATCTACTGATGAAAAGCACTGCATAAGAGCTAGGTGTTGTTATATTAGTAAGCGACGTGACTAACGCCGGTCTTGAGTGCTGTGTTCTCTCATCCTCTCCCCAGGGGCAGGATCCCACATGTGCTGGAGGGTCTTGTTTTGGTAGGGTTGTGCAATACTTCCACCCACTGCTCTATGTTTCTTTGGGCGGAGCAGTGCTCCCGGGGTTGGGATGGTCCTGACTTCCTGTGGCTGGCTCTGAGAAGACTGGTCGCCCACAGTTCCCGGCCCGCATATCCTGGGCTCAGGCTGTGAAGCAGAAAAGGGACGTGCCCTCGAACTGGACTCAGTCAGCTCATGAAATCCTGATATTTCGACGTGCACGTTCCTCCCGAATTGGGGGAAAGGGTCAACATTTTGAGCCGGTGTTCTGCAAAATTGTGATTCAGATCTACGTAGAAACAGGGATGTGAAATGGAGACGCGTCGGGTTGACGCCAGCTGCCACAGGGTTTCTTGGGAGTTGTACACGCTTTTGGAGGCAGGGACTGTCTCTTTCACGGTGTGTCCACGCTGTGCCTGGCACATGGGGGCCTGTGGGTCCTGCCACCTCAGACGTAATCGATAGGAATAATCCATATTTCCATTCGTTCTCGTGAATCAGAGCAGCGGTGGGGCTGGGAGGCAGGAATCCTGGGTTTTATTGCCCAGCTGTTTAGGGGAAGCAGTAGGGTGTTGGGATCAGGATCCCTGGGTTTTATTCAGAGTTCTGGTAGGGGAGAGTGTGATGTAGCAGGGAATGCTGTGAGACTTCAATGAAAATGTCCCGAGCGTCTTGCGATCACCGGATGTGTATCGCTGCCATTCGCACGGAGCATGAAGCTGCTACCATTCCCATGCATTGCGTATAAATAAGCCAGCCTCCTCATGTTTGTTTAGCTTATCGACTGGGACCTTTTGCCTTTTTTAACTTCATTTTTTGCAGGGGAAGTGGGAAGGGGAATGCACCTGCTTTAGAAGTGTAAGATACGGTCTGGCCTCTAGGTGGTGTATGTTCTCTGTCAAAATATTATCTACCCAAAAGGAACTGCTTGAGAATGCTGGGAAAAACCGAAAAGCAGGATATTCAAAGGGGTGCAGAGACCCGAACCCCCACTCACCCCCTGGGCAAAACGGATGTGAAATGAGAACTGTTGTCATTCCACATCTTTTTTGCACCATGTAACTGACTAATGTGATCTATCTATATCTCTATACCCTCTCTCTCTCATTGGTGTAGGCAGGTGTACTGTCATCTTTATGATACTCAGGTTCATCTCCTGTGAACCGTGAGTCGAGGAGTCGTCTTTTTGTTGTGTGTTTGTACAGCTCCAGCAGGTAATCCACATGATAAATAACGATCATGAATTGATCCTCGCCAATGTTTGTTTTAGGGAGACTTTCGAAACATCCCTACCTGCAGGGAATTTGGTCCAGCACAGCGATGAGCCAAAAGGAACAGCCTCTGCCGTGGACCTAAAAGAGCCTCTGCCCAAAGCAAAGAAACGCAATAAGCTTTCTTTAAACAAGATGAGAAAGGAAATGCGTAAGTCCCTTGTGTGGGCAAATGCAGATAGGGCCAATGTTCGGGGCCTTGCCGGGTGAGGAAGAGAAACTGATGATCCAAGTCAGGTGTTTCTTTGGTGCGATCCTGCTTACTTACAAAGATTGTCCACAAAGTCTTGTTTCTTTGAACACAGTAGAAACAAAGCAGTTTCTTTAAGCCAGGGCTGAAGTAGGATTTTAAGTGCTGCATAGGCCTTTGTCCTCCTAGCCCTCTGCACTGGAGTGCGTTTCCCTGGATGGAAGCAGAGATGTGTAGGAGTTTAGATTTGGGAGACGCCCGTGACTTCGACCTGCCATGTGGGAAGACTTCTGCCTTAGCTCTTCGAGCCCGAGGGGGATGCAGGAATAAGGGGGGAAAAAGTAGCTGCTGGAAGGTGACATCCCCCCACCCCCCGCTGGGATCAGTGACTGAAACCGGAGCCCCCATCAAGACAAACAATAACTCCACCGCCTGCTGTGTCCCCATCCACCCCTGTCTGTTTTTAAGTCTTGTGTTTTCTCTTTGTTGCTAGCAGATGGGAGCACGGAAGCAAACAAAGAAAGGCATAAGCGTCACCGGAAAGGAGAGCCGAAGAAAATAGTTCAGGGCTACACCCTGATCGCTGACCAAGCGGAAACGGAGGAAGGAGGAGAAAGCACTTTCAGTGAGCTCAGGCCTTTGTTTCTGAAAGTTTAATGCGGGGAGAGGGAAACCTGGATGTAAATTGAAGAAACGTGGCGACTTCTAGCACTTGATTTGGCACTGGCCCCATGCCTTCCAAAACCACGGGGAGGCCTTGTCTACACTCAAGAAAATTAATCTGGATTAATTAAAGGTGTGAATTTAAACCGGATGATGTAGGAATGTTCCCGTTCAGCATAAAAATGGCCTTCGTTGTTTAATAACCCCGAGTTTAGAAATCAGTAGCTCTCAAAGCACATCACGCTCTTTGATGTGTTTATCCTCACAGCCGCTCTGGGGGGTAGGTTATCCCCATGGTACAGGTGGGAAACTGAGGCACGGAGCGGAAGTTTGTGGCACTGCAGGAAACTGACAGGTTTCATAGGTTCCAAGGCCAGAAATTAGCGATGCCTGTAAATCACCCTGTGTAATGACGGCTTCGCAAACGGTGAGATTAACTACATTTCGTCGGGTTCCTTGTCTTTGACTTCCGATTCCGGAGCCTCCAGTTTGTGCAGGGCGCCAGTAGCGGGCCCCTGCAGCTGCTGTGTGTTTGTGTTGCTGTGCTGTAGATCAGTGCGTGGCGTGGGTCCAATGTTCTTATCCCAGCTGTGAGAAATGGCGGCGTCTTAGCAGCGATACGGATCCCTCCGTTCTTCCCGAAGACTGGACGTGCAGCCAAAACACAGGTAAACAGGAGAGCGGCCTCTAAGTCACCAGCTCAAATCTAGCCCAAGCTGCTAGTGATTATTTGATTGGTTGTCGGGGGGAACAAGTTTGTTAGCTTCAGTCTAAATTCTAAAGCACAAGTGTCCTTGTCACAAAAATCCTCCACAGTAGGGCCTAGACAGCAGCTTTTCCAGGCCATTCTCCTCCCATTTAGTCACACAAACAAGGGACGTTTTTCCACAAAAGCTCTCCTTCCTGCTGGCCTGAGAGTTTTGGAAACCCTTTGGAAATCGGTTTCGCGCTCTTTTGAAAACCCAGTCCTGGTTGCAAGCACCGAGAAGTCTTGAAATTTGTCCTGGTTGGTGCTGAGGCTGTAGATCCAACCCGATTGCAATTCTAAGGCAAAAATCACCTTTCAGTTGTTCCTGCTCTGACAGGCCAGAAGCATTTCTCCTCTAGGTGTCCTGACATGCAGAATTAGCAAATCATTCATTGGCTTCAGTGCAGCCAGCAATGCCGATTTCCACTAGCTGAGGATAAACAGATCCATAGACTTTTTAGGGGCCATTCTGAGCACATAGTCTGACTTCCTGTGTAGCACAAGGTGAAGAATTTCACCAAGGATTCCTGCATAACTTCCGTTTGAGCTATAGCAGGTCTTTGAGAAAGACAGCCAGTCTTCATTTAAAGCCTCCGAATGATGGAAAATCCACATGTCTGCTAGATTAAAAAAGCTGTCTAGTATTAGAAACCTTTTTCCCCATGCAGGTACTTATAGACTCTGATGAAGTCAAGTGTTAACCTGCTCCTTGAACTAAACGGATTGAGTTTCTTTAGTCTCTCATTGCGAGGCAGGTTTCATTTCGACAAGGTTGAACGCTTGGTTCCGGCGTTACCTGTTTGACTTTTGTATTATGTTATATTACGTTATATTATATTAGATGAATCAAAACAATAAAGTCGAAACAAAACAATATGGTAAGGTTGAAATGAAATATTTCATTTCACGAAAAATTCTGATATTTCTACTTCGCGCCCCAACGCGAGATTAAACAAAATGTCGCAATTCTCAGAATTTCCCGTGGGAGGCTATTTCCTGCTCAGCTGTGACGGTTGATGTGGTTTGTTTATTGCAGACCTGCAGTACAAAAGCTGCGATGTACCCGAGGAGATGTGGTCGGGATCTGAAAACGAGGTTGTCTATGCTACCTACGTGCCTGGGTCGATCATATGGGCCAAACAGTTTGGCTATCCATGGTAGGTGTCAATACTGCTGGTAAAATGTTAAGCCACTTAACTATAAACAGAGGTAGAAGCTTTTGAAAACAGATTGCACAGTGCACTTGTAAAACATACAGTGTGGCCCTTTTGGGATAGAGCCCTGGATTGGCACTGCAGAGACCTGGGATCTATTCCTGGCTGCCAAGTGACATTGGCAACATTACGTCACCGCCCCGTGCCTCAGTTTCTCCTCCCAACCTTTGTCTAGTTAGACAGTCAGCTCTTGGGTTAGTGACTGTCTCTCACGCTGAGCCTGGCACAATGGGAGCCCTGATCTCAGTTTAGGCCTCTTGCTGTTCCTCTCATATAAATAATTTAAAATAACACAGTAGCACCATTGGAGATCGGGGCCAGGCGCTGCACAAGTAGGTAGTGAGAGGCTAAATAAATAAGACAAGCACAGGGTTATTTTTCTGAACGGGGAAGAGCTGGGGCCTAGAAACATTGGGGCTACGTCTTCAGTGCACAGATAACCTGGGCTCTTACTTGGGTGTTTCCCCTATCCTGGCTCCCGTCCACACACAAAATCCTCTGCCCCGAGTTTAGTGGTGCTTTTGAATCTGGCCTGGCTGTGTGCTCAGAAGGACAGACAGGTTCGCGTTCGCCCACAATTCACTGGGGAGAAATCATAGAGTGGCTCAGCTTACTGCCGTGTTAAGGACCAGGAGATGCGCCCCCGAAGCCCTGGCGACACACGGGGCATCTCAGCACCGGTGAGAACTCAGCACCCTCGGATACGGCTCTGCAGAGTGGCTGCTCGCGCCTGGGCTAGGCTAGACAGACCTGAGATGGCTCTTCCACAGAGACTGAGGCAGAGCTGTGAATCAATGGGTGAGTCCCACTGCAGTACCTTTCCAAATCCCTCCCACCCACGGCCTCTGGTGTTACATAGGGAAATACTGGTGCCGCGGGCCTCTGAGTCAGACCTAAAACCAAAGATCACATCTACCCTTCACAAGTAAAATTCCCACTGCTCATTCCGTTCTGCTTCCCCAAATTCCCCCTTCCAGTTTCAATGGGCTATGAAAATCTTTCTTCATCTCCCACCCCAAAGTGCTAAGCAGTGTTACTGTGCACCGTTTATCTGCTGCTGTGCACCACCTCAGAGGTGGCTGCGTCTCAGCACTTGGTGAGGGATACCTATATAAGAAGCCATCCTGCCCAGAAGCAGTTGCATCTCAGGACTGGATGAGGGTTCCCTGTATAGCCGTTCTGACCGAGAGGCGGCTGCATCTCAGCGCCTGTATAAACAGCTGCCCCACCCCAGAGGTGGCTGCATCTCGGTGAAGGATCCCTGTATAAACAGCTGCCTCATTCCACCCCAGAGGTGGCTGCATCTCAACAGTGGGGGAAGTGATACCCGTGTAATATGTGTATATCGGTGTTTCAGATGTCCTGTGATCTTCACAGGGTGAAAGAGACTAGAAATGCCGGCAGATATCAGTTGTGTGGCAACACGGTGTGCTCACACCCCCTTTTGGGACGTGCTCATTAGCCCACGCCCGCTTGGGGAGCCAGAGGCTGGGAGTACAAGCTGCAGTGCAGAAGGCCTGGCCTGCCTCCCACATGATCTTGTTTTATTCCACATGGTGGGATCAAAGAGATGCCAGCAAAAAAACTCTCCAGTTGAGACTGGCTTGCTGCGGTCTTTACAACAGCTGACTGCTGGAATCCCTCGCCCTTTCTGGGCACTCTGCAGCCGCAGCTGCTGTCTTCAGCTGAAAAACACAGACAGGGGCCTCTTCCCCTGACGGGAAGCTGGCAAATCTCAGTCGCTCAGCGTAGGCTCCCCCAGGTGCTTTGCCCCTGCAGGGAGATACATGCAGGGAGACCCACGCACGGGCGGGCGTTTGCCTGAAATTTAAGGGCGCCGGGCTTAAAAGACAATCGATTCTTACTCTCTAGGACTACGCCGTCTAGAAGGGGAACAGCTCCCAGTTCCTCTCCCGTTGCTGTTACCGGGAGTTTTGCCAGGCCCGTGAATTTAAAGGTTTTATGATGGCAGACAGCTATTAAAACCTCAGGACCTCAGCAACAAGAAGGTTGAGGCTATACTTACATTTTTCCAGCACAGGGATGTCGGTTAGGGGTGTGATTTTTTTTTTTAATTTTTTTTTAACCGACCGAGCTATGCCAGGGAAGGGCCTGGGCTATACTGAAAAGTTACGTCAGCATAGCTGCTTTGGTCAGGGGTGTGAAAAAGCCTAGCGTAGATGCAGCTGTGACCGTTAAGGTAGGCCTGATCTACACTAGAAAATTAGGTCGGCTTAACTGCGTCAGTCGGGGCAGTTGTGCCGCTGTAGTGTGTGAAGTGTAGATATACCAATAGCTAACTTCGTTTGGGGAGGTGATGTTCCGACAGCAACAGAACCCCCCCCTTTGTCAGGATAGGCTCTGTCCGCCTCCTGTCGGGATCATAGAAGATCAGGGTTGGAAGGGAGACCTCAGGAGGTTATCTAGTCCAACCTCCTGCTCAAAGCAGGACCAATCCCCAGACAGATTTTTACCCCAGTTCCCTAAATGGTCCCCTCAAGGATTGAGCTCACAACCCTGGGTTTAGCAAGCCAATGCTCAAATCACTGAGCTATCCCTCTCCCCAATAGTTTCTGTAATGCAGACATATCCAAAGCCTTCATGTAAACATCGTAATACTGGGCTAACCATGCCTATACCAGTACAGGGGAACCAACATAAGCTTTATTGGTGTAAGTGCGTTTGCCCGGATACAACTGTGTTCACGGTAGAGGGTTTGCCAGTACAGCTATACTGGGATAGCTAATCCTGACAAAACCCGCCAACAGGGCCTTTTGAAACAGAACGACCTCCCAAAAACGTGCACTATCGACTCAGAGATTCATAGGTTCAGAGACAAGAAGGAACTGTTGTGATCATCTGGTCTGGCCTGCGGTATAACACGGGCCATGGGACTGCCCCCAAAATAATTCAGAGATTTAGGGCTTCTCTTCATTACCGTCACTACCAAGAGGTGGAAGATATGTCGGCGGGAGACACTGCTTTAAGTCGATGTAACTTACATCACTTGGGTGTGTGTGTGTGTGTGTGTGTGTGTGTGTGTGTGTGTGTGTGTGTAGTTTTTTCACACCTCTGAGCGATGTAAGTTACATCAACTTTAGCGGTAGTGTAGACAAGCCCAGAAGGAGCTCAATCTGTCTGGATGTTTTTCTGGAAGATATACTTTACCAACACAACTTGCTGGGCTACCTCAGAGGTCGTTGTGTCAACAGATCACCACAAATGTGTTATCCACTGCACTAGTCCCACGTCTTGTACCCTTCTAGAAAGCAATATCGACATTTCAGGGGCCAGCTGACTTACTGGGAGTGGACTACAGTCGAAAACACAGCCGCTGGCTGCCTGTATCTCGTTCCCTTCCTCACATTTTATTCTGTTGCATCCCGTTCTTCTAAGGATCCTCGATTTCAGTGATGGACGGAGCAGGTTGACTGAACAGTGCTCTAAACGTTGGTACCATGTAAACCAACTCCCACCTTTTTATGTGTTAACTTCTCAGAGGAAATCAGAAAATTAATGGCCCGACCCGTACTGCTATTCCCCTTTTGTTGTGCATGCAGGTGGCCTGCCATGGTGGAGTGTGACCCTGACATCGGGGAGTATTTCCTCTTTTCATCCCGGTTGGATTCTCTTCCTGTAAGCAGTATTGTATTTTACACAAGGGGGGTCACACACTTTGTGAACTCATTACACCCACCAGAGGGCGCCATTCCTCCTACAAGCCCCCTGTGTGCCACCCTCCCATCCCCTTCTATGTTGGGGACTCCCTACAGCTCCCCATCCCCATGCCAGTGGCTGTGTGTACCCCCCATTCTCCTTACCCCTGTTCCCACCACTCCTCCCCATGGCAGGGCTCTGTGTGTACTCCTCTGTCACGGAGTCACCGGGCGATGCTCTGGAACTACTCCATATGAAGCCAGTCAGGACTCTGGGGGAGCCTCCTCTCTCGGAGCAGAGGATCTCCAGGGCAAGAAGCTTACACAGCTTCGGCCTTCCTGGGTCTGACCTCGGAGCATTCAGCATCCCCTGCCCCACCGTGCGCTTCCCGCAGCGAGTCCGCCCAGGCGGGGTCCTGGGGAAGCCAGAGGGTCCTGCACCCCAACTTTGCAGTCAGACGTGACTCTCAGCCAGCTGGTAAAACAGAAGGTTTATTAGATGACAGGAACACGGTCCAGAACAGAGCTTGTAGGTACAGAGAACAGGACCCCTCAGTCAGGTCCATCTTGGGGCCAGGGAGGCCAGAGCCCCGTCTGGCCCCCCTCCATTTCCCCAGCCAGCTCCAAACTGAAACTCTCCAGCCCCTCCTCTGGCCTTTGTCTCTGTCCTGGGCCAGGAGGTCACCTGATCTCTTTGTTCTCCAACACCTTCAGTTGGCACCTTTGCAAGGGAGGGGCCCAGGCCATCAGTTGCCAGGAGACAGAGTGTCGGCCATTCTCTGTGCAGATAGCATCACACTGGCCAAGGCTCTGCAACAATCACACCCCCTTATCCCACCACCTAGATACTTAAGAAATGCATAGGGGAAACTGAGGCACACACACAGTATTCAGAGAAAACATTAAGAACATTCCCACTTAGTCACACCCTCCATACCTTTCCCCCCCCCCCCCCAATTATAACAGACTTCCCCATCTCCTCATATTACCAGTGTGGTTGACACAGCTTCTGCCGAGTCCATATACACCTTGTCTGGTCATTTATCAGCCTCACAGAACAAAGGTTGCTGTCTCTGCAATCCCATGCCAACCAAACCTTTCATCCCACTGAAAGGGTTACCTCACTGAGGACATCAACCAGACACCATGGATTTAGCAGGGACACCTCACCCACCTTGTCTGTCTCTAGGAGTTAATGTAACAATCTGACACAAAGTTAATTCAGTCCTGTCCATTTCTCTTTTCAGTCCAAGTACCATGTGACGTTTTTCGGCGAATCTGTCAGCCGCGCCTGGATCTCTGCGACCATGCTGAGGAACTTCCATGTGTTTTCCACAGAGAGCCTGGGTTTGGTAAATAGTGGGTTCCCCCAAGGATCTGCCCTGGGACCAGTGCTGTTCAACACATTTGTAAATGATCTGGAAAGGGGGGTGAACAGTGAGGTGGCAAAATTTGCAGATGATACAAAATTACTGAAAATAGTTAAGTCCAAAGCAGACTGCGAAGAGTTACAAAGGGATCTCATTAAACTGGGTGACTGGGCAACAAAATGGCAGACGAAATTCAATGTTGATAAGTACAAATTAATGCACATTGGAAAAAATAATCCCAAAAGGATGGGGTCTAAATCAGGTTGTTAACACTCAAGTAAGAGATCTTGGAGTCATTGTGGATAGTTCTCTGAAAACATCTGCTCAATGGGCAGCGGGAGTTGAAAAAGCTAACAATGTTAGGAACCATTAGGAAAGGGATAGCTAACAAGACAGAAGATTTCGTAATGCCATTATATAAATCCATGGTACACCCATATCTTGAATACTGCGTGCAGATCTGGTCACCCCATCTCAAAAAAGATATCTTAGAATTGGAAAAGATGCAGAGAAGGGCAACAAAAATGATTAGGAGTATGGAACAGCTTCCATATGAGGAGAGATTAAAAAGCCTGGGACTCTAGAAAAGAGACGACCAAGAATAGATGTGATAGAGGTCTATAAAATCATGAATGGTGTGGAGAAAATGAATAGGGAAGTGTTATTTTCCCCTTTGCATAACACAAGAACTAGAAGTGACCCAATGAAATTAATAGGTAGCAGATTTAAAGCAACCAAAAGGAAGTATTTCTTCACACGATACACAGTCAACCTGTGGAACTCTTTGCCAGGGGATGTTGTGAAGGCCAAAAGTATAACTGGCTTCAAAAAAGAAATAGATAAGTCCCTGGAGGATAGGTCCATCAATGGCTATTAGCCAAGATGATCAGGGACACAACCCCATGCTCTGGGCGTCTGTAAACCTCCTCCAGAAGCTGGGGCTGGATGACAGGGGATGGATCACTTGAAATTCCAGTCCCATATCCAAGGCCAGACGGCCCAGGTTCTCACAACACCACAGCGATGTTTTAAGGTGGTGCCAGGTCCAGGAGGCAGTCGATTATGGAACTGGTGTATCCAAATGGATTAACGGATCGTCTGACCAGATCCTTCAGTTTAGACCAGGCTTGGTCTCTCAACACAAACATTCTGGCCTGAGTGTTTCACGTAGGAGGTTTTCCATCCGTGGACCTATCTGCAACTTGACAGAACAGGTGATGTCCCTGTGACGGTTCTAGGCTACCCAGGACTGTGAGTCGCTGTCTTCCCCCCAGCTCCAGCAAGAGGGAGACTGGGTGTCCTCTCCCCAACACATCCGGTCTGTTAGCTGCCCAGCAGTCTCCTCTTCCTTTTCCTTTGCCTTGCAGGTTAACAATAGGTGCCCTCCCGTCCCCATGCCCCTTCGAAGCATTCCGCTGTAGCGTCCAGCCTTCACACTCCCCAAAACACCAGCTTGTTTGATTCAACTCAGGCTTGCCTTGTAAATACCACAGCACTGAGATATATTTATAGTGAAACCAATCGTAAGTGTGTTATCAAAGATCAAGATTTAAGAGATAGCGAGCGAGGATAATGGAAACAGAAGGGTTACATCTAAAATAAAACCGTAACATGGTTCTTAGAGTTTATCTTACCCAAATATCCTTTGCAGCATTGCAACCAAGCCTGGCTGAGATCCCATTTTCGTGAATGTAATCGCGCTGCCTGATCACATCCTCGGTGTAGGATAAAGTGGTGTCTCCCTTGGCTTCTCCTTATATTCTCCAAAGCTCGTTGTTAGTACCTGAGAGTCGGGATGATCTCCAGTGTGCTGCCTACCGGCCGCATTCACATGCCCCCACTGACTTCATGTGTAAATGGCTCCTCATCATGTTAACTTATAATGCTTATTTTACATGGGGACTGACAGAGACAGGGAGAATAAACATCCTTTGTCAGGAGAAACCTGCCTTAACACGGACTTTGGGAACTCATTTTTAGCATAGATTCATACATAACTCCTTACATAATATTTGTACGTGCATTTCACAATGATGCAGATGACCCTGCCTTTCATTTAAGACCTTACATGACCTTCGCTTGCATTTAAGACCTTACATGCTATTCTTTGGCGACTCAGAATGTACAGACTAGCATCAGGATATTCTTGTCACCTCCTTGCCAGTTGGGTCATAGTCCCCCATTCCTGCTCCAGAACATCTTGCAGCCCTAGATCGATATCTGACACTTTCCTATTTCCGTGGGACAAGGACCTCCTGTATTTTTTCTCACCAGTACTCCCGATGGTCATTATCAAACTCAAGCAAGAGCACAGCCGAATAATCCGTATAGCTCCTGCTTGGTGGAGACAGACGTGGTATTCAGACCTCCGCAATCTGTCCTTACTGTCACCGGCGGCCAAAGACCTCCTGACGCAGAATCATAGAATATCAGGGTTGGAAGGGACCTCAGGTGGTCATCTAGTCCAACCCCCTGCTCAAAGCAGGACCAATTTCCAACTAAATCATCCCAGCCAGGGCTTTGTCAAGCCGGGCCTTAAAAACCTCCAAAGAAGGAGATTCCATCACCTCCCTAGGTAACGCATTCCAGTGCTTCACCACCCTCCTAGTGAAAAAGTTTTTCCTAATATCCAACCTAGACCTCCCCCACTGCAACTTGAGACCATTGCTCCTTGTTCTGTCATCTGCCACCACTGAGAACAGCCGAGCTCCATCCTCTTTAGAACCCCCCCTCAGGTAGTTGAAAGCAGCTATCAAATCCCCCCTCATTCTTCTCTTCTGGAGACTAAACAATCCCAGTTCCCTCAGCCTCTCCTCATAAGTCATGTGCTCCAGACCCCTAATCATTTTTGTTGCCCTCCACTGGACTCTTTCCAATTTTTCCACATCCTTCTTGTAGTGTGGGGCCCCAAACTGGACACAGTACTCTAGATGAGGCCTCACCAATGTCGAATAGAGGGGAATGATCACATCCCTCGATCTGCTGGCAATACCCCTACTTATACAGTCCAAAATGCCGTTAGCCTTCTTGGCAACAAGGGCACACTATTGACTCATATCCAGCTTCTCGTCCACTGTGACCCCTAGGTCCTTTTCTGCAGAACTGCTACCCAGCCATTCGGTCCCTAGTCTGTAGCAGTGCATGGGATTCTTCTGTCCTAAGTGCAGGACTCTGCACTTGTCCTTGTTGAACCTCATCAGGTTTTTTTTGGCCCAATCCTCTAATTTGTCTAGGTCCCTCTGTATCCGATCCCTACCCTCTAGTGTATCTCCCACGCCTCCCAGTTTAGTGTCATCTGCAAACTTGCTGAGAGTGCAGTCCACACCATCCTCCAGATCATTAATAAAGATATTAAACAAAACCGGCCCCAGGACCGACCCTTGGGGCACTCCGCTTGAAACCGGCTGCCAACTAGACATGGAGCTATTGATCACTACCCGTCGAGCCCAACGATCTAGCCAGCTTTCTATCCACCTTACAGTCCATTCATCCAGCCCATACTTTTTTAACTTGGCGGCAAGAATACTGTGGGAGACTGTATCAAAAGCTTTGCTAAAGTCAAGGAATAACACATCCACTGCTTTCCCCTCATCCACAGAGCCAGTTATCTCATCATAGAAGGCAATTAGGTTAGTCAGGCATGACTTGCCCTTGGTGAATCCATGCTGACTGTTCCTGATCACTTTCCTCTCCTCTAAGTGTTTCATAATTGATTCCTTGAGGACCTGCTCCATGATTTTTCCAGGGACAGAGGTGAGGCTGACTGGCCTGTAGTTCCCCGGATCCTCCTTCTTCCCTTTTTTAAAGATGGGCACTACATTAGCCTTTTTCCAGTCATCCGGGACCTCCCCCAATCACCATGAATTTTTCAAAAATAATGGCTAATGGCTCTGCAATCTCATCTGCCAACTCCTTTAGCACCCCTGGATGCAGCGCATCTGGCCCCATGGACTTGTGCACGTCCAGTTTTTCTAAATAGTCCCGAACCACTTCTTTCTCCACAGAGGGCTGGTCACCTTCTCCCCATACTGTGCTGCTCAGTGCAGTAGTCTGGGAGCTGACCTTGTTCGTGAAGACAGAGGCAAAAAAATCATTGAGTATATTAGCTTTTTCCACATCCTCGGTCACTAGGTTGCCTCCCTCATTCAGTAAGGGGCCCACACTTTCCTTGACTTTCTTCTTGTTGCTAACATACCTGAAGAAACCCTTCTTGTTACTCTTAACATCTCTTGCTAGCTGCAACTCCAAGTGTGATTTGGCCTTCCTGATTTCACTCCTGCATGCCTGAGCAATATTTTTATACTCCTCCCTGGTCATTTGTCCAATCTTCCACTTCTTGTAAGCTTCTTTTTTGCGTTTAAGATCAGCAAGGATTTCACTGTTTAGCCAAGCTGGTCGCCTGCCATATTTACTATTCTTTCTACACAACCGTGGACGAGTGTTGCAAATCTTCAGCTATTCCACGTCACAGCATGGTTCATCAGTGGTTGTGTGTAGAGGAAACCCATTTCTCAACAGCTGTAGGAAACCTTCCACGGGAACTACCTACGAAGCGTTTCTCCATTTGGATGGCTCTCCATCATGTGTCTCCAACTCAGGCTAACATTCACACAACCCTGGACCATCTTTTGCAAATTAAGTAGTCGGATTTAACGCTCAACTATGTTAATGTGCGTCTAGCGACCATTTCGGCTGTTCGTCCTCGAATAGATGCCAAGGCTGTTTTTTCCTCACCTGTTCGCAATCAGATCCTTGAAAGGTCTCGATAGATTATTCCCAGCGGTCAGAGAACCAACACTATCTTGGAACTTGATTTTGGTCTTGTCTGCTCTTACGGACCCTCCTTCTACGCACTGTGCTCTTTTCTGCACCTATCAGCAAAGGTCACATTTTTAGTGGCCAATAGACTAGATGCGTTGGTCACAGATCCACCGTACACAGTTTTCTACAAGGACAAGGTCCAGCTTAGGCCGCGCCCTAAATTCCTCTCCAGGGTGGCCTCTGACTTGCACATGAACCAATCTGTCCACCTTCCAAGTCTTTCCAAAGCCGCATACCACCAGGGATAAGAGAAGACCCTCCCAGACTCAGTGTTCGTTGCACATTGGCTTTCTACCTGGACAGGACAAAGCCTTCCTGGCATCTTCCCATCTCTTCGTGTCACACGTGGAATGCATGAGGCACGTCATCTGATAACTCAGAGATTCTCTATGTGGATCCCCAGCTGCATCACCGTGGGAGTAACGCCTCCTGATAGACTCACGGTGCCCTCCAACAGAGCAGCCTCAGCCTCGGCAGCCTTTCTGGCACACCTCTCAATTGTGGACGTTTGTCAATCTACACTCTCACTGTCGGCCGCTTCGAGGCAAATGTGGACAAGGCAGTCCTGCTGTCCCTCTTCCGATGAGACTCCAAGTCCCTCCTCCTGGCATATCAGATTGAGAATCAGCTACCGTGTCATGGACTCAGAGAAATAAAAACGGCTACCTACCTTCTGATGACTGTTGGTTCTTTGGGCTGGATTGCATACGTCCATTGCACGACTCACCTTCCTTAGCGTAGCATCTGCTACTGAGTTCTGGTGTGAAGGAACTGGAGGAGGGATGGGGCGTCTCTGCAGTTTATACCCTCGCTCACAGCTTAAGTAGTTGGCATTGGGTGGGGCTGCCCCTACGGGCACCACTGGGGAAAACTCTCCGGCACTGATGCACGAGGCCCACGCACACCCGCAGCCATGGAGGTCAGGTCATGAGCAGGGAGATCTAGTTCCTGCCATTCTGTATCACACATGAGACTCTTTTTTCTGCCCTTTTTTCCCCTCCATTTTTTACGGCTTTGCTCTATTTTTTCAGTCCCTTTAAAAACCAGCTGGTGCGTAGCCGTTTAGGAAATGTGCTTCCTCTTGATTTCTAGATAAGGCGAGCGTGTCTGTTTGTGGTCCTGTGATTCATTGTACCCATGGCCTTTGGGTCAGCAGGACTTGCTGGCGCTGTGGGTTCAATTCTTTGTTTGTCTAGAGGGTACACGCTTTGGCGTAGGGACTGTTTCTCGCTCTCTGAGCTGGGCCCAGCACATTAGGGCCACAATCTCTGACTGGGCCTTCTGGGTGCTAAGTTAATGCAAGGAAAGGGTCACACATGTAGTGTCCTGAGTAGTGAGCTCCTCGGATGCCTCTATGCTCCCTCCGGGGTTCTATGTGTGCCACCCTGCCGTCTGCCTCTGTTTCAGGGACTTTTGGCCTCATATCGGGGGGCTCTGTGTGCCCCTCATTCCTCCCCCCCCCATACCTAGTGTCCCCCGATTTCCCCACACGGGGGACGGACCAGGACCCAATTGTGCCAAACAGCTGAACAAACATCTGGTGCTGTTCCTCTCCTCAGGGGTCAGTTTTTCCCCTGGCAAGGAGCCGGTGGTACCAGAAAGATTTATGCCCTGCCCTGTCTTTTATTGTCACTGGCCCTGGTGGGGGAGTGACGGAGAGAAAGTTTTGGCGCATTTTAGGCGCCGTGGGAAGACCAGCTGTGTTGCTCTTTCAGAAGATGCTCAGGAGCAAAGATTCCCGCCAGAAACTGGACGCTGCTGTGAGGATGGCGAAGGAAGCCGAGCGGATCAGCATTCAGGTATGAACGCTGCCGGGCTGCTGAGGTCAGACCACTCAGCATCCACCCAGCATCTTTGCAGGTTTCCCTGTGGGCCCCCGCGGGTGTTGGACGGGGGGGAACGCTTGCTTGCTCTTTGGATCTGGGATCAGATAGGCTTCATCTTCACGGCATGGTATTAACTCGTATTAGGTCGATCGAGTGCTCCTGTTAACTTAGGGTGACCAGATGAGAGGAAGAAAATATCAGGACACAATGGGGGGGGCAGAGCAAAAAAAACCAAACACCGGAGTGCCGCCGGCGGAGCAAAGAAAAAAAAACCCACCAGAGTGCCGCCGGCAGAGCAAAGAGGGAAAAAAAAAAAAAAACCACCGGAGTGCTGCCGACGGAGCGCGCGCACACACAAGAAAAAGCAGAGTGCTGCAAAACATCAGGACAAATTGCGTCGGGACGTGGGACAAACGCCTAAATATCGGGACAGTCCTGATTTTATCGGGACGTCTGGTCACCCTATGTTAACTCGACCCCATCCACACATCACTCGTCTTCTGTCATGCTAGTAACTTGAGCTTGCTGGGATACAGGCTAAAGCCTGAGTGAGGGGGAGCTTGGAATAAGGACTCCTGGGTTCTCTCCCTGGCTCTGGGGTGGGGGGGAGTGAGGTCTAGTGGGTTAGAGCAGTGGGGGCTGGAGTCAGGACTCCTGGGTTCTCTCCCTGGCTCTGGGGGCGGGAGTGAGGTCTAGTGGGTTAGAGCAGTGGGGGCTGGAGTCAGGACTCTTGGGTTCTATCCCCAGCTCTGGTTGGGGAGTGGGCTCTAGTGGTTAGAAAAAATGGGGGGCGGGGAGTCAGGACTCCTGGGTTCTCCTCCCCTGTTATTCCTCCTTGGGCAAGCATCTGGTGATTTAGTTTCCCTCGGAGGGGTATCGTGAAGGTTAATCATACAACGGTTGTAAGATGCTTTGAGATGAGGAGGCGTGGGCTTGTCTACACAAGGAATTATTCCTGAGTCACTGAGCCTGATTAACTCCCTGTGTAGATGCTTTTGGTTCTGGAAGAAGAGGGCCTTATTCAGAATGTGGTAGTGGTTCTTTATGGCTATGGGGCCGTTTCCTGGTCCCTTGTCCACACAGTGTCCTCTAAACACCTAGACACCATCTCGGAGCAGTGGGTCTTGTCCGGAGTTCTCTGCCTGTGGTCTCTCATGTTGACCCTACGACCTTTGCCCCATTTGTGCGTTTGAAGTTAAGTCCTTTGTTAAATCAAGGGGCAGTCAGTGGACTCCACTCACCGCTCCCAGGATTTCATCAGATGTCTCTTTTTTTCTTCCCCTCCCTCAGGAGAGAGTGATGAGATTTGGGTTCATCAGTCGATCCGGTGAGGGAGGATTGCTAGAAGCTCACGAGGACTCGGAAGGTATCATGCTGTAGCCTGGAGCTTTTCCCCTCGATATCCTCCAGGTCAAATTGCAAATTGTTAAAGAATTTCACCCAAGTCCCGCTGTATTGACCCCACTAACTTGTGCAGGACAAAAGGATCTTCCAGTCTGGATCGGAAGAGAGGAAGCGGTGGGGAATCCACTGCTGCCCAGGGAAGTTAATCACCCACACGGGGAAAAAATCGGTGCCTTGTTTGTGAGTTGAACGTGTCTGTCTTTAGCTTCCAGACGCTGGTTCTTTTCCACCTTTCTCTGCTAGATTAAAGAGCCCTTTAGTACCCCATCTTTTCTCCCTACATCCCTACATCGCGATCAAGTCACCTCTCCATTTTCTTTTCATAAGCTAAACGGAGCACGCTTCTTTACGTCTCTCACTCTCCGGCATTTTTTCCAGCCCTCCAATCCTTTTGGTAGGTCTTCTCTGCCCCCTCGCCAGTCTTTCAACATCCTTCTGATGATGATCTTGTCTGACCTCCTGTATGATAGAGGCCGCAGAACCTCATGTCATTCTTTGTTTATTTAGACTGTAAACTGTTTCAGGCAGGGACCGCCGGTGCTATTGTAAAGCAGCTCATTTAAAAATAATGGTAATTCTGGTCATTGGTGTCTATCTAGCAGTGGGTCAGGGTTGCATTCAGCACTCCCGTCTCAGAGGGGCTAAGGAGGCAGATTTAATGAAAATCCCAGCCTTCAGTGGCTAGAGTCCCTGCTAAGTCTTGTGTGGTGTCGTCCTGTAGCATGATTTTCACTCAAAGGAAACATTAGCAGCCTGTGTTTTAAAGGAGGTCTGATTACAGGATTGTGGTGGTCCCATCTGGCCTTAGAATTTATGAATCACTCCCATTTTTCAATGGGGAAACCGAGGCACAGAGAGATTTATAAAAACAACAAGGAGTCTGGTGGCACCCTAAAGACTAACAGATTTATTTGGGCATAAGCTTTCGTGGGTAAAAACCTCACTTTTTCGGATGCATAGTGCATCCGAAGAAGTGAGGTTTTTACCCACGAGAGCTTATGCCCAAATAAATCTGTTAGTCTTTAAGGTGCCACTAGACTCCTTGTTGTTTTTGTAGATACAGACTAACACGGCTACCCACTGATACCAGAGAGATTTATGTGATTTGCCTAAGGTTCCACACAAAGTTTGTGGCATGGCAAGGAACTGAATGAGGGCGAGATTGGTAGCAGGAGCTACCTGTGCAGCCCTGTGGCCAAAAGTAGCTGCAGGGTGGTTTTATTCCCTCTGTATTAAATCGCCCGGGCGGTGGGGCAATTGCCTCCTTTGCTCCCCTCCCCCCCCCCGCCCCCGGGCTTGCTGCCGCCAGTGGTGCTCCCTTTTGGAATAATGATACATCTGCTAGGATTTGACGCTAGAACCAGGAACGCTGGTTCTTCTTCGAGTGCTTGCTCATATCCATTCCAGTTAGGTGTGTGCGCGCCGCGTGCACGATCGTCGGAAGATTTTTACCCTAGCAACACCCGGTCGGTCGGCTGTGGAGCCCCCTAGAGTGGCGCCGTTATGGTGCTGGATATATACCCCAGCCGACCCAGCGCCCCCTCAGTTCCTTCTTACCGCCCCTGACGGTCGTTGGAACTGTGGAGCGCGGCTTAGCTGATCTCCACACTCCCTAGCTTCTTATTGTTCTTGTTATAGTTAGTTATATAGATAGTTTTCAAGTTAGTTGGTTAGTTAGTGTATAGTGTATATATATAGTTGTATATTGTTATCGGGGGTTTAGGGGGTGTTTTTCCCCTTTTCCCCCCCGGCGCACAGCTGGGCCCATGCCCAAGGCTCCTGGCTTTAAGCCGTGCGCGTCCTGCGGGAAGCATATGCCAACCAGCGACCCGCATAGTTCTTGCTTGAAGTGCCTTGGAGAGACTCATCCAGCAGATAAGTGCCCTATCTGCAAGGCCTTCAAGCCGAGGACAAGAAAGGAGCGGGACTTTAGACTCCGACAGCTCCTGATGGAGGCGGCTCTGAGTCCGGATCCTCCCTCGGCGCGCCCTGTCCCGGCACCGAGCGCTTCGATGCGCAGCGCCCCGGCGGGCCCGACCGGTGCGGCGGAAAAGACTGCTCGGCACCGACCGACGTCGGCACCGCGCCCGCCTAAAGAACCTCGGCGCCGATCCCTTTCTCCGGGCCATAAGAAGGCCGGCAAGGCGCGGGACGTTGCTGCCGCGAAGATACCGGCTCCCCCGGTGCCGGGGGTAGAGCCGCGTCCGCAGTTGGACCGCCAAAGACAGGCGGCCACACCGTCGACTCCGGCACCGAGGCCGTTGAGTCCGGTGCGGACTGTTTCACCACCAAGGCTGGTGGTGGAACCTTGTCTCCCTTCCACCCCGGAGACCTTCGCTACGGCGAGAGACCTGATCGCCCTCACGGAGCCGGCGCCGTCGCAACTCCCGGCACCGGTGGCTCCACGTGTACTGCAGTCCAGAGGGAAACCTGCCCTGGTGCGCCCACCGTCGCCAGCACGAGTCTCTCAGCACCGCTCCAGATCCCGAAGCAGGTCCCGACGCCGCTCTGAGTCCCGGCGCCGAATGTCACCTCGGCACCGGTCGTACTCGCGGCCCAGATCTTCTTCGCGGCGCCGTTCAACATCCCGGCACCGTCGCGACAACCGGCACCGATCGGGGTCGAGGCGCAGCTCCCGGCACCGGTATGAGTGCCACTCGGGCTCGAGAGGCCGCTCCCGGTACCACGCCTCCTCCAGATCGTCGTCCCGTTCAAGATCGGGATCCCGGCACCGGAGGGACTATCGGCACCGGTCCAGGTCCCGGCACCGTTCGCCGGCACCGCACAGGGACAGATCGCCTTACGGCCGGCACCGATCGGCACCGTACCATCCGGTGCCGACGGCATCGGGTTCGGCACCGCCGTGGCCGTCGAGATCGGCGTCGCGGTCATCTGAGGCAGTGGAGGCCGGCCACCTGCAGGAGACCGACGACCCTATGCAAGGACCTGCGCATTGGTCCTTCTGGACTCCTTGGGCCTACCACCAGGCACAAGGAGCTCCGCTATCGGCCTCCCGCTCTGGCCGTTCGGAGCCTAGGGCCCCAGAGTCCACCATCTCCCGCCCTCCTCCAAGGGACGTGGAGGCTCCAGTGCCCGCACCAGCAGAGGCCCTGGACCAGGGGCCAGGCGATGCCCAACCCCAGGAACACCTGGAGCAGGACCAACCATTGGACCCCTTGCCACCAGGGGCATCCTCCTCGTCCTCACCTGATGAGGCCGTAGCGGGCACGTCCGCCATTGGGCCGCCTCCTATAGACCTTCGGGCCCACCAGGACCTGCTGCGTCGCATGGCTCGCAATATGGACCTCCAGGTGGAGGAGATTGCGGAGGTCCATGATCCTATCGTGCAGATCATTTCAGCGGATGCTCCATCCAGGGTGGCATTACCGCTGATCCGCACCATTCAGGCCAACGCCACCACTATCTGGCAGACCCCGGCCTCTATTCCGCCCACGGCCAGAGGGGTTGAGAGAAAGTACTTTGTGCCGTCCAGGGAACATGAGTATTTGTACACTCACCCCCAACCGTGCTCACTGGTGGTTTCATCAGTCAATGCACGGGAGCGACATGGCCAGCAGGCCGCTGCGCCCAAATCGAAGGACGCTAAGCGCTTCGATTTGTTCGGACGCAAGGTCTATTCAGCTGGCGGACTGCAACTGCGGGCAGCGAACCAGCAGGCGCTCCTGAGCCGCTATGGCTTTAATATGTGGTCCTCGATGGGGAAATTTAGAGAGCTGGTTCCCCAGGACTCGAGGGAAGAGTTCGGGGCCTTGGTAGAGGAGGGCAAGCGGGTGGCATGCACCTCCCTACAGGCGTCCCTTGATATAGCGGACTCGGCCGCTAGGACCCTGGCGTCGGGGATAGCAATGCGCCGAATCTCCTGGCTCCAGGTGTCAGGCTTGCCACCTGAACTGCAGCAGACCCTGCAGGACCTACCGTTCGAGGGCCAGGGCCTCTTTTCAGAGAAAACGGACTCGAGGCTCCAAAATCTTAAGGACTCTCGGACAATGATGCGCTCCCTGGGGATGCATGTCCCAGGGCCTCAGCGCAGACCCTTCAGGCCCCAGCCTCAGCGATTCTACCCTCCCCCGCCTCGTCCAAGACAGGACTTTGCTAGGAGGCGGGGTCGAGGTGGTAGGCGAAGGTCGACCGGCCCTCAACCCGGTCAGAACCAGGGCCAGCCTAGGCCACCTTCTGGGCCTAGACAAGCCTTTTGAAGGTGCGGTCGAGGACGGCACCACGACCAGTACCCAGGATCCGACTCCCCCTTTCCGGGACCGCCTCTCCCGCTTCCACCGTGCTTGGTCCCGTATAACCTCGGACCGTTGGGTCCTTCGCACGGTGAAAGGGGGATACGCCCTCCAGTTTTCTTCGCCCCCCCCCTCCCCCTCCCCCTCCCCGTCCCTCTTCAGGGACCCTTCTCACGAGCAACTCCTTACACAGGAGGTTCTTGGGCTCCTCGCTATGGGGGCCATAGAGGAGGTTCCATCGGAGCTAAGGGGCAGGGGGTTTTACTCCCGCTACTTCCTGATACCCAAGTCAAAAGGGGGTCTACGGCCCATCTTAGACTTACGCGGACTCAACAAATTCATAGTAAAATTGAAGTTCCGCATGGTGTCATTGGGGACCATTATCCCTTCACTGGATCCTGGAGACTGGTTCGCCGCCCTCGACATGAAGGACGCTTATTTTCACATAGCAATTTATCCGCCCCACAGACGTTTCCTGCGATTTGTGGTAAACAGGGTACACTACCAATTCGCAGTCCTTCCCTTCGGCTTGTCCTCGGCTCCCAGGGTGTTCACAAAGTGTCTGGCAGTCGTCGCGGCCTTCCTTCGTCGACAAGGGATACAGCTGTTCCCGTACTTGGACGACTGGCTGGTACGCGGCCGCACCAGAGACCAAGTGCAGGCTCATGTCCGCATGGTGACAAACACTTTTCACGAGCTGGGCATTCTACTCAACAGAGAGAAGTCCACTCTAGTACCAACTCAGAGGATAGAGTCCATTGGAGCAATCCTGGACTCCAGACGTGCCCGAGCCATACTGCCAGACAGCCGATTTCATGCCATCTCAAGCGTCATTCAAGGACTCAGGGCCTTTCCAATTACCACCATAAGAACATGCCTTGTCCTTTTGGGCCACATGGCCTCGTGTACATACGTAACCAGGCACGCCAGACTGCGACTTCGCCCACTGCAGGCTTGGGTGTCATCGGTCTACCGTCCTCATCGAGACGACCTGAACATGGTGGTCACGGTTCCCGCCTCGGTCTTGGCCTCTCTCGCCTGGTGGACGGATCGCACAGTGGTCTGTGCAGGACTGCCCTTTCACGCCCCACAGCCCTCCCTCCACCTAGTCACGGACGCTTCTTCTCTAGGCTGGGGCGCTCACCTGGGGGAGCACCATACCCAAGGCCTGTGGTCCGCGTCCCAACTAGCCCTGCACATCAACGTCCGAGAGCTGATGGCGGTGCGCCTGGCTTGCCAGGCTTTCCTCAACTTCCTACAGGGCCGTTGCGTGCTGATTCTCACCGACAACACCACGGCCATGTTTTACATCAACAAGCAAGGCGGAGCTCGCTCATCTCCCCTATGCCAAGAGGCCATTCGCCTGTGGGACTTCTGCATCGTCCACTCGATTCATCTCACGGCGTCATTCCTTCCTGGAGTCCAGAATACGCTGGCGGACCGTCTCAGCAGGTCCTTCCAGACGCACGAGTGGTCGATTCGCCCGGACATCATCTATTCCGTCTTCCAAAGGTGGGGGTTTCCCCAGATCGACCTGTTCGCATCTCGGGCCAACAGGAAGTGCCAGGCATTCTGCTCCCTACACGGGCGAGCCCCGGGCTCTCGGTCAGACGCCTTCCTCATGGCATGGAAAGACCATCTGTTCTACGCCTTTCCTCCATTCCCGCTGGTCCACAGGGTGCTGCTCAAGATCCGCAGGGACCATGCACGGGTAATTCTAGTCGCTCCCGCTTGGCCGAGACAACACTGGTACACCACACTGCTGGATCTGTCAGTACAGAGACCGATCACGCTCCCCTTGAGTCCGGATCTCATCTCTCAGGACCACGGCCGGCTGTATCACCCCGACCTGCAGTCGCTCCACCTCACGGCGTGGATGCTTCATGGTTGAGTCGCTCAGAGCGACAATGCTCGCAGGCCGTCCAACAGGTCCTTCTGGGAAGTAGAAAGCCCTCTACGCGGACCACTTATTTAGCCAAGTGGAAGAGGTTCTCCTGTTGGTGTGAGCAACGAGCTACGTCTCCCTCGCAGGCTCCTATCCCCTTGATACTGGAATATCTCCTGTCCCTAAGACAGCAAGGCTTGGCGACATCCTCAATCAAGGTTCACCTCGCCGCTATTTCCGCTTTCCACCCAGGAGAACTCACGTCCTCGGTCTTCTCTAACCCGATGGTCGTTAGATTCCTCAAGGGCTTAGACCGGCTGTACCCACAGCAACGACAACCGGTTCCGACGTGGAACCTCAACCTCGTCCTCTCCAGGCTCACAGGGCCTCCGTTTGAACCATTGGCGACCTGCTCACTCCTGTACTTATCCTGGAAGACAGCCTTCCTCGTAGCCATCACCTCAGCACGACGCGTCTCGGAACTCAGGGCGCTGACATCTGAGCCCCCTTATACGGTGTTCCACAAGGACAAGGTACAGCTTCGCCCCCATCCTGCCTTTCTTCCGAAGCTGGTGTCACCTTTCCACGTAAACCAAGATATATTTCTCCCGGTCTTCCATCCGAAACCGCACGCTACTCGTCAAGACCAGCGTTTACATTCTTTGGACGTTCGCAGGGCCCTGGCTTTCTATATTGACCGGACAAGGCCATTTAGGAAAACAACGCAACTCTTCGTTGCGGTGGCCGACCGGATGAAAGGCTCACCGGTCTCTTCACAGTGCCTGTCCTCTTGGATTACGTCCTGCATTCGTGCTTGCTACGACCTGGCCGGGGTACCGACGCCACACCTCACTGCTCATTCCACGAGGGCCCAGGCCTCCTCGACTGCCTTCCTGGCTCAAGTACCGATCCAGGACATTTGTAGAGCTGCAGTGTGGTCATCGGTCCACACATTTGCTACTCACTATGCACTGGTGCAACAATCCAGAGACGATGCTGCCTTCGGGTCAGCGGTTCTGCACACAGCAATGTCTCACTCCGACCCCGCCACCTAGGTGGGGCTTGGGAGTCACCTAACTGGAATGGATATGAGCAAGCACTCGAAGAAGAAAAGACGGTTACTCACCGTTGTAACTGTTGTTCTTCGAGATGTGTTGCTCATATCCATTCCAAACCCGCCCCCCTTCCCCACTGTCGGAGTAGCCGGCAAGAAGGAACTGAGGGGGCGCTGGGTCGGCTGGGGTATATATCCAGCACCATAACGGCGCCACTCTAGGGGGCTCCACAGCCGACCCACCGGGTGTTGCTAGGGTAAAAATCTTCCGACGATCGTGCACGCGGCGCGCACACACCTAACTGGAATGGATATGAGCAACACATCTCGAAGAACAACAGTTACAACGGTGAGTAACCGTCTTTTCAAATCTTCAGTAAGTTTGTCGTAAGATTTTAAAACGTGCTCTGGAGAGTGAGTTATTGTTCTTGTCTTCTAGAGCTATTCAACGTGGCCAGTGAGGAGAAGCAGCCCTGTGATGGAAATGAGAATATGGTACGTCAAACCGGAGATGGGAAAAGATGGTTTAAAAGAAGGGGGTTTGTTCTCTTGTCTCTCCATTGATTCCGTCTCTCCCCCCACCCACCCTAACAAAAATGCCATATAGTAAATGTGTCACCGATGCTTTGAGATACAACCGTGCCCATAAAGATTATTGGACTGTTAGCCCCTAGGGGAATGCTCAGTTTGTTTAGTTTATCCAAGCGAATAAGAGAAGATCTCGCAGACAAAAGCAGAAGGAGTTCCAAGGGCTGGCTGCTGTAGCGTCTTTAAATTGAGGAGCTTCAAAAGACCTTCAAACAAGACTGGATTTCTTCCTAAAAGATACTGGGATTTGTGAAACCCATGTTCGGTTCACTCGCTCTGTGACTTTGCATAAGTCACTTAGATCCTTGTCTACACGAACAATTAGTTTGCAGCATGCTGGGGTGTGAATCTGGCATGAGCTAACTGTCCACATGGACCCTGCTAATTTGTATTAACAATTCATTAATGTGCTTTGAGCTTTGTGCTTTGATAATCAGTGAGGACTACATCAAGCCGCATCAAGGAACTGTACGATTCATTCATTTCTTTTTAAGATTTGTATTTCAGTCAGCGCTCCCCTAACAGAGAGAAAATGAGCTTACAGTGTAACAATGATTTAAACATGTCAAGTGTTGGCACATCTACCACATCCCTGGGTCAGTAGTATTTCCAGGGGTTAATTACTCTTCCTGTTTAAAAACGTACCCCTTAGTTCCAGCCTGCATTTGTCGTGCATTGGATCTTGCTCTGCTTTTATCTGCTGGACTAAAGAGCCCTTTTCAGAGATCTTCTTTCACAGATCAGCTATTCATAGACTGGGATCATATAATCTCAGATAAGCTAGATAGACCACGTCCTTACTATGTTGCTACAAGGCGCCTTTTCCAGCTCTCAAATTGATCATAGATTATCACGCCAGAAGAGACCATCTAGTCTGACCCCCGGCATAACAGAGGCCATGGGGCTGAATTAATCCTCGTCGCTCTTTTCTGAACCTACACCTCTACCCCGATATAACGCTGTCCTCGGGAGCCAAAAAATCTTACCGCGTTATAGGTGAAACCGCGTTATATCGAACTTGCTTTGATCCGCTGGAGTGCGCAGCCCTGCCCCCCCGGAGCACTGCTTTACCGCGTTATATCCGAATTCGTGTTATATCGGGTCGCATTATATCGGGGTAGAGGTGTATTTCCAATTGGTCAACACCCATTTAAAGTGTGGGCATTGGAGCTAGACCTAGCATGGCATATTATATATATATTATATATTCTCTTTCATGTCTGACTAACCAATACTTGGGTTCTAGGTTGCGACTTCAGATTTCAAGGAGAAAACCTTTCTGAAAGGTTAGTGATACAACCCAGCTCCTCCTGCAGTGGCTTTCAATGCCAAGTAAGGTAAAGTAACAAATTAAGAAAGGTTGGGGTGTGATACTTAAACTAGAATTGCTCACTCTCCTACCATCCTGGCTTTCACGGGGCAGGAGGAATTGGGAAGTTGACTTTCAGTTGCCTTAAACTCATGTATACTTGTCCAAATCAGCCAGGATGAAATTCGTATCCGCTTCAGACAGCTGACCGTTCCTTCCCGAACAGCACCATCACCTGTTGTTTTTGAGGGAGGCATGGTCTACTGGTTAGTAGTGTTATAATTACTTCTAGTGTATTGTGCCAGGCTCTGTACAAACACAGAACAAAAAGACGGTCCCTGCCCCAAAGAGATTACAGTCTAAGTATAAGACAAGAGATAGAGACAGACAGAAGGATGAATACAAGCAGACAATGAGGCAGTGTGGGTTAGCATGGCCGGCAGATGTCTTAGCATACGGTAAAGGAGAGTTTTGAGGCGGAATCTGTAGGTGGATAAATCTGGTTGCGTCCAATTGGAAACAGAGTGCTTTTAGTCTCAGTTCAATTCCCTCCCGTCACGGTTGGCACCAGCTGGCCTCCTGGCTAGCAACTTAGAATCATAAAATATCAGAGTTGGAAGGGACCTCAGGAGGTCATCTAGTCCAACCCCCTGCTCAAAGCAGGACCAATTCCCAACTAAATCATCCCAGCCAGGGCTTTGTCAAGCCTGACCTTAAAAACCTCTAAGGAAGGAGATTCCACCACCTCCCTAGGTAACCCATTCCAGTACTTCACCACCTCCTAGTGAAAAAGTTTTTCCTAATATCCAACCTAAACCTCCCCCACTGCAACTTGAGACCATTACTCCTTGTTCTGTCATCTGCCACCACTGAGAACAGTCTAGATCCATCCTCTTTGGAACCCCCTTTCAGGTAGTTGAAAGCAGCTATCAAATCCCCCCTCATTCTTCTCTTCTGCAGACTAAACAATCTCAGTTCTTTCAGCCTCTCCTCATAAGTCATGTGCTCCAGATCCCTAATCATTTTTGTTGCCCTCCACTGGACTCTTTCCAATTTTTCCACATCCTTCTTGTAGTGTGGGGCCCAAAACTGGACACAGTACTCCAGATGAGGCCTCACCAATGTCGAATAAAGGGGAACGATCACGTTCCTCAATCTGCTGGCAATACCCCTACTTATACAGCCCAAAATGCCGTTAGCCTTCTTGGCAACAAGAGCACACTGTTGACTCATATCCAGCTTCTCATCCACTGTGACCCCTAGGTCCTTTTCTGCAGAACTGCTACCTAGCCATTCGGTCCCTAGTCTGTAGCTGTGCATGGGATTCTTCCGTCCTAAGTGCAGGACTCTGAACTTGTCCTTGTTGAAGCCCATCAGGTTTTTTTGGCCCAATCCTCTAATTTGTCTAGGTCCCTCTGTATCCGATCCCTACCCTCTAGTGTATCTCCCACGCCTCCCAGTTTAGTGTCATCTGAAAACTTGCTGAGAGTGCAGTCCACACCATCCTCCAGATCATTAATAAAGACATTAAACAAAACCGGCCCCAGGACCGACCCCTGGGGCACGCCGCTCGAAACCGGCTGCCAACTAGACATGGAGCCATTGATCACTACCCGTTGAGCCCAACGATCTAGCCAGCTTTCTATCCACCTTACAGTCCATTCATCCAGCCCATACTTCTTTAACTTGGCGGCAAGAATACTGTGGGAGACTGTATCAAAAGCTTTGCTAAAGTCAAGGAATAACACATCCACTGCTTTCCCCTCATCCACAGAGCCAGTTATCTCATCATAGAAGGCAATTAGGTTAGTCAGGCACGACTTCCCCTTGGTGAATCCATGCTGACTGTTCCCGATCACTTTCCGCCCCTCTAAGTGTTTCATAATTGATTCCTTGAGGAATATAGTAAAGGAGAGTTTTGAGTACTGTTCAGCCATGAGGCCAAGGATTGAATGGACCCAGAGATCAGAATCCCCTCCAGCCACCACGGGGAGCAGCGTAAACACGTTGGAGTAGGAGTGCAAAATCAGAAAAGCTGGGAGTGGACGATGGGATGGATCACTCGATGATTGTCTGTTCTGTTCATTCCCTCTGAAGCGCCTGGCGTTGGCCACTGTCGGAAGACAGGATACTGGGCTAGATGGACCATTGGTCTGACCCAGTATGGCTGTTCTTATGTAGTAATGGAGCCTTTAATGGATTTATCTTCGCATTCTGTCCCCGTGCCATAGGGATCTTGTGGGAAAAGTTTGGAGAATCCTGATCTATGAGGCTACGTTGACTCATCACTTGATTTCCCAGTGGGAGAGGAGGGGAGGGTTTGCGGATCTCCGATATGATTAATTCTTCCTTTTCCCTGTTGGATTCTGAGGATTGCGTTGGTCTCTCTTCTTTGCAGGCCTTAAAAAGAAGTTCACCATTCCGGGAAGCAACAGCTCAGGATCCAGCCAGCCCAAACCGCCAGCAGGAAGCAACAGAGTTAACCTGACGCTGTCCTGTCGAGACGGCTTGAAGCCGGAGCTGGTGAAGATGTTGCAGGTGAAAGACAATACCACCACGAGCCACCCACGGTCAAGTAGCAGTGATGAGATCTTTGAGGAATTCCAGGAAGTGGGGGAGCTGGAGAAGGCCAAGGAAGCACGTGGGAGCCAGGAAGCGGAGAAAAACGAATCATCGGAAGAGTGTTCCCTGGTCTTGTTTGAAGAGTAGCCATTGAAATAACAAACCTGCCATGGGGCACCAGAGCTACCTCCCTGAAGATAGTGGGGATTAGAGAAAAATTAGAAAGCGCTCCACAAAAGTGGCCGCTAGGAAATTCAATCTAGTTTAAACTTGGTTTATGTTTGATGAAGATCTGAGACCATTGGGACAGCAGACGTGGATTTTAACATCCAGCTCTGGCTGTAAAGGTTTCCCTCTCCCCCTTCTCAAATATTCATCTGTAAAGATAGGGGGGGAAAATCCACAATAAGTGACTTGACCTGTTTTCTTAAAACTTAGGGTGCTGGATCTTGTTTAATTCTTCCAGCCTCGTGTAGTGTGTCGTTTCCTTAGATTCCATTGGCAATGAGTGATTTTTAAAAACAAAACAAAACAGTTTTTGATCACTCAAGGAATTGGTTGATGGGGGTTGGTTGACGGGGTCAGATCCTCAGCTGGCGTACAGCGTCGTCAATGGAATTACACGGATTTACATCAGCTACAGATAGACCCCTATGTATAAATTGTTGCATTTATTTGTAAAAGTGGTACATTAAGGCTGAGATTTCCAAAGTTGCCTGATGAATATGGATGGTAAAATCGACAGGAACTGGGTATCCAGATCTGAAAGCATTTGGCATCATCAGAGTCCTTGATCTAGATTCCCATGTTACTGTTCTATAAATCTGTTATGTTCTAACTCCAGTGATACCTGGACTTCCTAGTTGCTACTGTTGTGTTTAACTAGTTACTGGATTTGTGGTTTTATGTTTATCTGTTACAAACTTGTAAAAAAGACTGGCTTGTATTCATCCACTAGGGTGAAATTTGCCCTGTAGAGAGAACCAACCCATAAGTTGGACATAAATAGACTTTATTCACAGAGATAAATTACACTCAGAGAGTTTAGCCCAAGTTAAGGGTTGAATAAAGGTGGCAGAACTAGGACTTAAGGAGTTTATGGCTGTGACCACCATCAGGTTAAACACTCACTTACAAGTAACGGTTTACATGTTAATAAAATCCTGCAGTCGGGCTGGGTTCTTGTTACCTGGATGTAGATAAGCTAAAGTGTGATTAAAAATCCAATTCTTGGTTCATTACAGTGTCTTTAACTCCATTGTTTTTAATGTTGCGTCACAACGTTGGTTTTCCACACCAATCAGAGTAGCTTGACTAAGTAATGACTTAGACATGACATAATCATCTACAGATATTTGAAAGGAGCAAGGGAAGTCACAGGGGTCTGGGAAACAGAATGTAGGGAATCTGGAATCGTTCCTAGGATGTAGCAGATGTGATTCAGCAAAAGGTTCTCTGATTATTCTTTAAATCTCGACACACTTAGTTAGGTTCCTAATACAACAAAGCTTTGATTGCCTGGCTTTTTTTGTAAGTGTGAATTTTATACTGGGCCTCTTCATTTTAAGGTAGCAGAATATTGAAGAACCGAACGGTGTTTTACTCTAGCCAGCCAAGATGATAATAAATCCATAGGAGCAGATACCCAGCTAGTGTAAATTGATGTCCGACTAGAGATCATTTGATAAAAGACCACTGCCCATCATGCTGGCCAACATTATGGCATTGTTTCCTTGTGTCTGTCTCTCGCCACTTGTCCTAGACTTAGACTGTCAGCTCGCTGGGGCAGGGATCATCTTTATATTTTCTAGAATCTAGCACATGGAGTCATTTCTTAGCTAGTCATACAAACAAAGAAGACTAGGGTTGGAAGGGACCTCAGGAGGTCATCTAGTCCAACCCCCTCATAGCAGGACCAAGCCCAACTAAATCATCCCAGCCAGGGCTTTGTCAAGCCTGACCTTAAAAACCTCTAAGGATGGAGATTCCACCACCTCCCTAGGGAACCCATTCCAGTGCTTCACCACCCTCCTAGTGAAATAGTGTTTCCTAATATCCAACCTAGACCTCCCCCACTGCAACTTGAGACCATTACTCCTTGTTCTGTCATCTGCCACCACTGAGAACAGCCGAGCTCCATCCTCTTTGGAACCCCCCTTCAGGTAGTTGAAAGCTTCTATCGAATCGCCCCTCACTCTTCTGTTCTGCAGACTAAATAAGCCCAGTTCCCTCAGCCTCTCCTCATAAGTCGTGCCCCAGCTCCCTAATAATTTTCGTTGCCCTCCGCTGGACTCTCTCCAATTTGTCCACATCCCTTCTGTAGTGGGGGGACCAAAACTGGACGCAGTACTCCAGATGTGGCCTCACCAGTGCCGAATAGAAGGGAATAATAATTTCCCTCAATCTGCTGGCAATGCTCCTACTAATGCAGCCCAATATGCCGTTAGCCTTCTTGGCAACGAGGGCACACTGCTGACTCATATCCAGCTTCTCATCCACTGTAACCCCCCAGGTCCTTTTCTGCAGAACTGCCGCTTAGCCAGTCGGTCCCCAGCCTGTAGCTGTGCCTGGGATTCTTCCGTCCTAAGTGCAGGACTCTGCACTTGTCCTTGTTGAACTTCATCAGGTTTCTTTTGGCTCAGTCCTCCTAGTCGTCAGCAGCCATGATAACTCACCACCTGCCAAGCTCATGGAGCGGCAGTTTTCTGGGCGCATTATGGCATGGGTAAATTTTGAGGAGGGGAAAGGTCCAACATCAAGCCAAGGCAATCAGGGATAAATTAGCCTACGTGAGGTAAAAAATGTATGAAAACGGAAGAGGAAAAGGAAGGATCAGAGGACCCAATAAAGAAGCAGACCAGCAAAAATCCAAGGCTTACCACTGCTTTGCTGAAACATCCCAGAGAAAGGTCAAGATAAAACCAAACAGTGACCTTCTGTGCCCTGGTCTACACTACAGGGGAGATTCTTCTGCCCTAACATCAGATATCATCAAACTCCAGGAGCCGCTGGGTTCTCTCATCCAATCGTAGAAGGTTGTAAACTGCAGAGGAGTGACACCAATTTATATCATCTCTGGATTGGGCCCAGAGACGGAAAAGCTCCATTTTGGTAGATCATCCCTCCTCCGTCTATCTTGGCTGGCACGTCGTCAGTTCTGATGGTGTGGTTTTCTCAACATTTTGCCTAGTTTTAAATGTCTCAAGCAATGAGAATTGAACCAGTTCTTTGTGGAGAACGTTCCTGAGTCTAAAGGCGTGACACTTTATCTCGGACTGTCAACAATTCATTACGTCTCACCATTACGTCTCGGTGGGGTAGGTATTTATTGTATTGTTATGATTTAGTATGACCGTAACAATCAGAGCCCAACCAGAATCAGTGCCAGGCGCTGCACAGACCCTCTTACTGAAATCACTTCTTTGTTCGAGATCAGTGCCCCCCTCATACCGGGCGCTTCCCCCACCCAAGGTCAGGGCCTCCCATTGTGCCAGGCATTTTTCCGCATGAACTCACAGTCTTGACTAGACAGAGGGGCAGAGAAAGGAAATGACTTGCCCAAAGTCACACCGCAAGCTTAGTGGCAGAGCCTGGGGGTAGCACAAAAGAACCCAATTTCACCCCTCCGTTGCAAACGCCAGACACCGCTCCTTCCAAGTGTTCAAAACGCTGCTCCGAGTCGACGTTAATCCCCACTGCTCAAAAGTGTCACCATCCTGTCTCTCCTCTTCACGCTCACTGCCCTTGCTCATCCACCGCTGCAGGTACAGTAACTCAGTTGCCTTCTCTCAGGCGCTCGGCCTAACTGCTTTTAAAATGCCAGCGCCGTACCATGCTGGCATTGTTGTCATGCCAAAAGAGAAACACAAAAACAAAAATAAAAGACAAAAGGGGGAAAAAAAAAAAAAAAGGGGGGGGGGGGGAACAGACAACAATGTACAGGCGTTTTTCGTGAAAGTTTTCAAAAGCAGAAAACCGGGATTGAGATCAGATTCCTGAGCAGAAAAGCTGAAGCCACACTGTAGATTATCCCCAACAGCTCTGGGAAGGTTAGGTTTCACTTGCCAATGGCCTTGTGGCCTGTGAATTTTGGTGCATGTATTGGGTTTTAAGTGAGCAGTGGTCAAATTCATGAGGTCGTTAATCGCCCACCCTGTTGCAAATGTGCTTTATTTCGTATTTGAATTAGTTTGGCTTTTACTCCTGTGGCCGCTGGTTCTTCATGAGTCTAATTCTCAGTCACGCTATCGGATGCATAAAGGGGGGCCTCAGGTGTCTGGATCAAGGGTGTCAGGCTCAATTTGGGGCAGAGGGCCAGATTCCATGATAAATTTAGGTCACTGCTCTCTCTCCTTTGCATCCTTTCTTTCCCCCATCCCTCTTTTCTCTGCTTCTCTCCTTCCCCATCTGTCTCTCTTCTGTTCTTCCCTCTGCATTTTTTTCCCCCACCACAGCAGCTCCCAATTTCCAGCCGACTCCCACCTACTGTCGCCCACATTCCACCTGCTAAAACTATCCTCTCTGAAACATGCCACATCAGCACCGAAAATCACTGAATTTTAGAGTTGACATAGCATGGAGAATGACAGCGTTTTAGGCTCTCTGCAGACTCAGGCAGCATTGTGTCAGTTACGCTAGGGGTGGTTCTCTCCTTTCAGAGCGTTTGTCTCCGGCTGTCACTGTGTCAGTTACACTCAGGGCTTTTCTACCTCTTGTTGCAATTGGTTCAGGCTCTCTGTAGACTCAGGCAGAGTGCCCCCTGTTCTTTCAGACACAGTACGCATTCATAGAAAGAGCCCCTGTCCCAAAAAAATTAGTCTAAATAGAGGGGAAACTGAGGCACGTAGCACGGATGAGAGCTGACGGCAAAGCGGAAATAGGACCCAGGCCTCCTGACTTGCAATTTAGTGTCTTATCCAGGACACTTCTTATACCATGAAGAAAAGTGACAAGAATTTCCTAATTGACCAAAGCCACGGAAGATCAAAATTTAGGCCGGCGTTGTGACTTCAATGGATCCTGTATCCCATCCCAAAATTCACTGTCAGGGGGTCACAGATGTATGAGTGTGCAGAACCGATGCGTTACGCTTAAAGCCAGGGAAATCCTCATGGCTAAAGTATTTGGCCTCTGGCTCTCAAAGTAAATTCCCAGGCAAGGTCTGAATCCACCCCCACCCCCCCTTTCCTTCTGTCATTTGCTAAATATTTAGACCCCGTTGTATCATGTCGTGCTGGTTTATTTACATCTCCCAGATTCTGTGCGGTTTCCTCTCAGATAAATCACGGCGCGTGATTCGTAAAAGTTTTTTTTGCTTTTAAAGAAAGACCTGGGCTCTGGGAAAATATGTTTCTCTTGAGGTGCAGGAAGCCTCTCCATGATGCATCAATCACAACCTTCCTTAGCAGCTACTGCTGAACTGGCAAGTTGGTCGCGTTAAGATTGCCTGAGTCCGCTCTCTCGCATTGCGGATGTACGAGGCTCGGTTTATTTAGCTGGTGGAAGAGAAGGTGAAGAAGTGAATCCATCCCCTGTGCGAGGAGAAGATCTCTTAATCTAGCAGCGGTCAGAAGCTGACAAATTCAGACTGGAAATAAGGTGCACATTTTTAACCGGGAAGGGAATTAACCATTAGAATTGGATTCTCCATCGCTTGGAGTCTGTTAATCAGGACTGGGTCACACTTTCTAAAAGAGACGCTCTAGATCAAGCAGAAGTCAACCTGTGGAACTTCTTGCCAGGGGACGTTGTGAAGGTCAAGACTAGAACAGGGTTCAAAAAAGAACTAGAGAAGTTCATGGAGGATAGGTCCATCAATGGGCGGGGATGGTGTCCCTAGCCTCTGTTTGCCAGAAGCTGGGGATGGGCAACAGGGGATGGATCACTTGATGATTCCCTGTCTGTTCATTCCCCCGGGACACCTGGCACTGGCCGCTATCAGAAGACAGGATACTGGGCTAGGTGGACCTTTGGTCTGACCCAGTACAGCCATTCTTATGTTCTTATATTCCGTTAACACATCAGGCAGTATGGTTTAGGTGCTGGGCTGGGAAGACAGGACACCTGGGTTCTATTCCTGACCTTCTCTGTGACCTCAGCCAAATCCTTTCCCCTCTATGCCTTATTTTCTCCTCCCCACCACTTTGTTCGCATAAGAGCGTCCAGACTGGGTCAGAGCAATGGCCCATCGTCCTGTCTCTGGCAGCGGCCGGTGCCAGATGGTTCAGAGGGAATGAACAGAAGCGGGCGATTATCGCGTGATCCATCCCGTTGTCCACTCCGAAGCGTCTGGCAGTCAGAGGTTCAGGGATACCCGGAGCATGGGGTTGCATCCGTGACCATCGTGGCTGATAGCCATTGATGGACCCGTCCTCCATGAACTTGTCTAATTCTTTTTAGAACCCTGTTATGGTTTTGGCCTTTACAACATCCCCTGGCAAGGAGTTCCACAGGTTGACAGTGCGTTGTGTGAAGAAATACTTCCTTGTGTTTGTTTTAAACCAGCTGCCTATTAATTTCATTGGGTGACCCCTAGTTCTTGTGTTATGAGAAGTAAACAACACTTCCTTATCTATTTTCTCTACACCTGTCATGACTTTATAGACCTCTATCCCTGTGACGAACTGGGACTGTTCTTAATGTGGCCTTTGAATGCTGAGTGGGGAGTGTTGGCTGGGAAGGTTGCAGGGGAGTGTAGCTAGGATGGTCTGCATTGGGGGATGGGAGACTGGCCGAGGGAGAATACCTGAGCATGTAACATGAGAACCCAGGAAGGGGTTAGAGGCCAGGTGACACCT
>NW_020664784.1:294815-309466 GCF_002925995.2 Terrapene triunguis
GGGCGAGGGGGGATCTGCATGGGACGTGGTGGGTGAGGGGATGGGGGGGCCGCTTGCCCTGGGACATCGATCCCCGTTAAGCTAACGGAGCGACTGATTCAGGCCCCAATTAATAACGAATTGAAGGGGTGTTTCACGTAGTTCAGGCCCGTCCCGGTGTTTGCGCCACAGGGATCCCTTCACGCTAACAAGCTCTCTCTCTAACGAGCTGACTGGGCCGCCGTTCACGGGCCTCGGACTCCCGCCCACGTCCAAATCGGTCCCGCCCCGGTGAGCTCGAACGTTAACCCGGGCTTCAACCAAACGAAAGGGCTTCAAAACTGGCTAGCTGATAGATCTCCAGACGTACCTGGAGCCGGGCGCGCTCTGCAGCGGGTGGGGGGGTCGGTTCCTGGGGGGCGCGTCTTCCCCGTCTCTCTCCACGACCTGGAAGCAAAGGAATCGAGCTCAGTGGGGCAGGGAGCAGATGGGGCAGGCCCGGCCTCCGTCCCTCACCCGCTGTTTCTGCCCCCCACAGGTTCACATGGGGACCGGCGACCCCTACACCCCCGGCTTCCCTTCCTTCAACCACACCCAGTTCCCCCCAATCCAGTCCTCAGGGCTGCCCCGCATCCCAGCCCACCCCATCAGCGCTAGCACGGCCGCCCGCCTCCTCGGGTAAGTGGGGGAGCCAGGACGCCTGGGTTCTCTCCTCGGCTCTGGGAGGGGAGTGGGGGCTGGTGGGTCGGAGCGGGGGGGGGCTGGGAGCCCGGAATCCTGGGTTCTCTCCCCGGTTCTGGGAGGGGAGTGGGGGCTGGTGGGCTAGAGCGGGGGGGCTGGGAGCCAGGACTCCTGGGTTCTCTCCCCGGCTCTGGGAGAGTCTGACCCCCTCTCCCCTCCGCCAGTAAGCTGACAGGGCTGGCCGCCCCACGGGACTGGAAGGGCCGCCTGGCAGACATCCCGTATCACCTTGGGCCCGGGGACCCAGGCGTCCGGGTGCACCTCCAGGTGAACAACGTGAAGACTCCGACCATGATCAGTAACGTCTTCGGCTGCATCGAGGGGCGATTTGAACCGGGTGAGGCTGGGAGAGGGGACGGAGTGAGAGGGGGGTGTCTCTGTGGGGTGGGGTGGAGAGCAGGGGGGAGAATTGATGTGGGGGTGGGGACAGGAAGGGGGCTGGGCTGGGGGGTTGGGTGTGTGGGTTGTAGTGGGGTGGGCGCCTGGGAATGGGGGGCCACAGAGAGGTGGGGGGATGGGGTGGGGGCAGTGGGGCAGAGAGAGAGGTGGGGGGTGTGGGCCTGGGGGAGCTTTGTGGGGACTAGGAGGGGAGGCGTGTGGGATGGGCGGATGGGGCTGTCGAGGGGGGGGGGTCTCCTTTCCCCCTAACCTTGACTCCTCCCCCCCGCCCCACAGATCACTACGTGATCATCGGGGCTCAGCGGGACTCTCTGGGCCCGGGGGCGGCCAGCTCGGGCGTGGGCACGGCCCTGCTGCTCGAGTTAGCCCGGACCTTCTCCGCCATGGTGCGCAACGGTAAGGGGGCAGGGCTGCCACCAGGTGGGCAGGGGGCGGGGCTAGCTGAGGGGGGCGGGACTGCCACCAGCTGTGGCAGGGGGCGGGGCCGGTCCCTCCCTGGAACACCCCTCCCCTGTCATTCCCTCAGTGGCCACTGGGTGGGGACCTCGCTCCCGCCAAGAGCAGAGAGGGGAATATTCATCAGCCTGTCGAAAAAGATGGCCGCCTTAAAGGGGTGAGATCAAAGTTCCCCAGGGACCTCAGGACTCCTGGGTTCTCGGGACTGGAGGGGGGTGGGAGCTGCCCCCCCCCATCCCACATCCGTCCATTTCCCTTCCCAGGCTTCCAGCTCCGCCGCACCCTGCTCTTCGCTAGCTGGGACGCGGAAGACTTTGGCCAGGTCGGCTCCACTGAATGGCTAGAGGTAACCCGGACGCCTGGGTCCCCGCTGCGGGGCTGTGGGGGGGAGGGGGTTCTACCTACAGGGGCCCACCAGTCCCATCCCCTCCCGCAGCCAAGAGCTCTAGGAGGGGAATGAGGGGGGGTTAGAGCAGGGGGGGCTGGGAGCCAGGACTCCTGGGTTCTCTCCCCGTCTCTGGGAGGGGAGTGGGGGCTGGTGGGTTAGAGCAGGGGGGGCTGGGAGCCAGGACTCCTGGGTTCTCTCCCTGGCTGTCAGGAGGCTCTGGGCTCCCCCTGGTGGTAAGAGTGGGGAATAGCAGCTACAGTCACTGATGAGCTGGGGGGCTGCTTACTTTGGACCCCCCACAAATTACCCCCCTCCCCCCAAACCTCCCGTCCTGACCAGGGATATCTCAGCATGCTGCACCTCAAAGCCGTGGCCTACATCAGTCTGGACAACGCTGTGCTAGGTACGTGACTGGGAGCCCGCACTCCTGGGTTCTGTTCCCGGCTGTGGGAGGGGAGTGGGGGCTGGTGGGTTAGCGCAGGGGGGCTGGGAGCCCGGACACCTGGGTTCTCTCCCCGGCTCTGGGAGGGGAGTGGGGGCTGGTGGGTTAGCGCAGGGGGGGCTGGGAGCCCGGACACCTGGGTTCTCTTCCCGGCTCTGGGAGGGCAGTGGGGGCTGGTGGGTTAGCGCAGGGGGGGCTGGGAGCCTGGACACCTGGGTTCTCTCCCCGGCTCCGGGAGGGGAGTGCGGGCTGGTAGGGTTAGAGGAGGCACTGTCTGCCTCAGTTTCCCCCCTCTATTATAAACCTAACTCTATGAAGGTCCATGGGAGGGGGTCACTCTGAGCTTGGGGCTCAGCCCTCAGTGGATGGGGGAAGGGCATGTCAGCCCCCCCAAATTGGGGGGCAATCGAGGTTCCACCACTGGACCCCCGCCACCCCCACCCTGATGGGTTTCTCTCCCCTCCGCTGAACCTCAGGCGATGACAAATTCTACGCCAAGACCAGCCCCTTGCTGACCAGCCTCATTGAGAGCGTTCTCAAACAGGTGAGGGGCAGCCCCGGATGCCTGGGTTCGCTCCCCGGCTCTGGGAGGGGAGTGGGGGCTGGTGGTTGGAGCAGGGGGGGGCAGGGAGCCAGGACTCCTGGGTTCTCTCCCCGGCTCTGGGAGGGGAGGGGGGCTGGTGGGTTAGAGCAGGGGGGGCTGGGAGCCAGGACTCCTGGGTTCTCTCCCTGGCTCTGGGAGGGGAGCGGGGGCTGGTGGGTTAGAGCGGGGGGTGCTGGGAGCCAGGACTCCTGGGTTCTCTCCCCGGCTCCGGTAGCTGCCTCACCCTGGGGGTGGCTGCGGCTCTCTCCTCCCAGGGGCGCTGTGGGGGGCGAGCGCGGCGCTGAGCGGGGGACCCCCTTGCCTTGCAGAACCGGGGAGCAGAACCTGATCCCAGCGATGAACCGATCCATGTCCGTGCCAGACACAGGGTCCCTGTGGGACGCGCATACCTCAGCCTCACAGCCCGCAGGTAAGGGGGGGGGGGGGGGGCGGGGGCGGGGGGGGGGGGGGGGCGGCTCCGGGGGTGTTCAGAGGGGGGCACCGCGCCGGGCCTGACGCTCCGGTCTCTCCCGTAGGCGGTGAGGCCAGTCTATGGGATATACCAATTAATTCTTCAACTCAGGGTCCAATCTTAGAACAACTGCAACTGCAACAGAAAGTAAGTGCCTGGGTTCTCTCCCCGGCTCTGGGAGGGCAGTGGGGGGGCTGGTGGTTAGATCGGGGGGGCTGGGAGCCAGGACTCCTGGGTTCTCTCGCTGTCTCTGGGAGGGAAGTGGGGGCTGGTGGGTTAGAGCAGGGGGGGCTGGGAGCCAGGACTCCTGGGTTCTCTCCCCGGCACTGGGAGGGGAGTGGGGCTGGTGGGTTACAGCAGGGGGCCTGGCCGCTGTTCGGGAGAGGGGCTACGTGGGATCGCGGCACTGCCCAAGTCCCCGGCAGCTGGGTGGGTGGCGAGGGGGGGCTCTCTGGCAGCCTGGGGCCCTCCCCTCACCCGCCCTGCCTCCCACCCGGTGCCGCAGCTCCAGGAGCGCCGCGACGCGGAACTCAGGGCTAAGAGGGAGGAGGAGGAACGCAAGCGGCGCGAAGAGAAGCGGCGCCAGGAGGAGCAGAAGCGGCGCGAGGAGGAGGAGCTGTATCGGCGGAAACAGGTCAACGCCCCCCTGACCTCCACGGACCCCTTCTCCCGTGGACCCCTGGCCGGAGATCCAGAGACCCCCACCCCTGCCCTGCCCTGGGTTCTCTCCCCGGCGCTGGGAGGGGAGTGGGGGCTGGTGGGTTAGAGCAGGGTGTGCTGGGAGTCAGGACTCCTGGGTTCTCTCCCCGGCGCTGAGAGGGGAGTGGGGGCTGGTGGGTTAGATCAAGGGGGCTGGGAGTCAGGACTCCTGGGTTCTCTCCCTGGCGCTGGGAGGGGAGTGGGGGCTGGTGGGTTAGATCGGGGGGGCTTGGAGCCAGGACTCCTGGGTTCTTTCTCCTTTAATGCGCCTCTGGGCGTCAGTTTACCCCTGTGTTTTAGGGGCCCTGGTCTGCTCTCCAGAGGGATTGTGGGGCTCCCATGGAAGGTGGAGACCCTGGCTGTCTGAGGGGGGCCATTGCCCCGCCCCCAGCGCCCACAGATCCCCACTTTGTCGTCCTGGGGGAAGCCGAGGGTCGTGTGGGTGACGTCCCTGGGCTGGGGGGCTGGGCCGTCCGTCCCCCAGTAACGCCCCTGCCCCCCGCAGTGCCGGCAGCAGGAGCTGGTGCTGAAGCTGCTGCAGCAGAGCCAGGCGCAGAGCGCGGCGCCCTGGGGGGGGGCTGGCCAAGCCCCCCGGGGGCATGAAGGCCCTGCTGGAGCTGCAGGAGAGCGAGCGGCAGCTGCAGAAGCAGCAGCGGGCGCAGCAGAGAGCGGTGAGTGGCCCCGCCCCCAGTCACGTCCTGCCCCCAGGATCTCCCCTGGCCCGGCTCCCAACCTTCACCCATCACTATGATCTCCCGTGTCCTGCCCACAGCCAGGCCGGTCCCCTGCTCTGCCCCTCCCCCCCACCCTGGCCCCCAAACCCCCATCATCTGGGGAAGTACCCCTTTCTCCCCCCCCCCCGCCCCCCCCCCGGTCACAGTGCTCGCCCCACCCAGGAGTAGTGTCCCTGAGCCATCCCCTGTGGAACTAGCCGCCCTGCCCCAGAGGTGGCCGCATCTCAGCGCTTTCCCTTCCCAGCACGGGGGGCTCGGCATGAACAGCCCCTCGCAGTGGGGCGCCGACTCCAGCCCGCTGTGGAGCAGCCATGAGAAGTGGGACGAGGGCGTCAAGAACCTGAGGAGCCTGGGCCTGAAGAGCAGCCGCAGCAGCCCCTCCCTCGGGTGAGCCCACGGGGCGGGAGTGGGGGGCAGGGGCTGCGGGTCGGGAGTGAGGGGCACCGGCAGAGCTGGGGGAGGGGCAGGGCTGGGCTGGCAGGGGCTGCGGGTCGGGAGTGAGGGGCACCGGCAGAGCTGGGGTGGGGGCTGGGCTGGCAGGGGCTGTGGGTCGGGAGTGAGGGGCACCAGGCCGGGCCCGTGGCTCTCTTTGACTCTCCCTTCCCCGCCCCGGCACAGGGACAGCTACGGGGGGCCGAGCCGGCAGAGCCGGAAGAAGACGGACGAGGAGGAGAAGCTGCTCAAACTGCTGCAGGGGATCCACAAGCCCCAGGACGGCTTCACACAGTGGTGTGAGCAGATGCTGCACGTCCTGAACAGCTCCAGCAACCTCGACGGTACGCCTGCGCCCGGACGCCTGGCTTCCGTGCGTCCCTGGGGGGCAGGGGCTGGGAACCACAGGAGTCCTGGGCTCGGTCCCCGGCTCTTGTTTCCTTCCTCAGTTTCCCCGCTTCGTGCCTCGGTTTCCCCTCTTCGTGCCTGTTTTCTGCAGCTCTCAGGCCTTGTTGGTGGGTGGGTGCTTGAGGGGTCGGGGGGCGAAGGGGGCTGGCCCTCCTTGACCCCCCTCACCTCCCTGCAGTCCCCACGGTGGTGGCGTTCCTGAAGGAGATGGAGTCCCCCTACGACGTTCACGACTTCATCCGCTCCTACCTGGGCGACACAGTGGAAGCCAAAGAGTTTGCCAAGCAGTTCCTGGAGCGGCGCGCCAAGCAGAAAGCCAGCCAGCAGCGCCAGCAGCAGCAGGTAGGGGGCGCTCTCCCCTCACCGCCTGGGGGGGCGGGGCTTGCCAAGGGGCAGGGCTCCACACTAATCCCTCCCCCCTTCCCACCAGGAAGCCTCGTGGCTCAGCTCTGGCAACCTGCCCTCCCCGTTCCTGGCCAACCATGGCACCAAACAGCCACCCTTCGAGGGCAGCCAGCCAGTGAAGATCAAGAGGAGACCGGTCATGCTGCACGCTGACCCCAGCATCCTGGGTAGGGTGGGGCCCGGACGCCTGGGTTCTCTCTCTGGCGCCGGGAGGGTAACAGGGGCTGGGAGCCAGGACTCCTGCGTTGTGTCCCAGCGCTGGGTGGGGAGTGGGGGCTGGGGGGTTAGAGCGGGGGGGGGGCTGGGAACCAGGACTCCTGGGTTCTCTCCCCGTCTCTGGGAGGGGCGTGGGGGCTGGTGGGTCAGAGCGGGGGGGGGGGGGGGCTGTGTAGCCGATTAACCCCTCGTGCCCCGCTCTGCCCCCAGGCTATTCGCTGCACGGCCCGGCCGGCGAGGTGGAAAGCATTGACGACTACTGAAGTCTCGTAGCAATAGGAACTCTGCTGCCTTCTTAACCGATTCAGTCTTACCTGAATGTGCACTGCGAAAGGACGAGGCGGCCGTGCTGGGCCCTCCCCTTTCCTCCGCGCCCCCCCCCGGTGAGCGGGGGCCACCAGGGCTGGCGGGGGGGGCAGGGCGGCGCGCGCGCTCGGATCAGGGGACGCCGGCGACCCGCCTTCGGAAGAGGAGTATGTGTGAGCACTTCTTTCTCCAACACATGAAGCACCTTAAAATGCAACCCGCTGATGCACTTTATCAAGACTTTTTACAAAGAACTGATTAAAAAAAAAAAAAAAAAAAAGGATTTTTTTTGGTGATTCTGGAGGAAATTTTTATAAAGAAACTTTAAAAAAACAAAAAAATCGCTCTAGGTAACACTGTTATTTTCACACGGGGACGAGGAGAGACGTGAAAATTCGTGAAGGGGAAAAGAGAAGATTGCATAAAAAAACAAAAAAACACAAAAATAGCAAAACTTGAAGAAATGCACTTATCGCCCGGCCCGCTTTCCGCGAGCTGGCCTGGTTCTGCCTCGCGCGGCGGAGCCGGATGTAAATATCGCTAGATACAGAGCTCCGCACGGGAGATTTGCTCTCGCCAAGAGGCCATGTTTGTTTTTCTCTTTTTGGAAGAGAGACGTTGCGTGTTGGTTTTTTGTTGTTGTTGTTGTTTTTGAAAGTTGCACAACCGTGAAACAACCGACTTCCCCTTCCCTGGTGGTGCCCGGCTGCAACGGAGCTGGCCTGGGAGGAGTAACGCTAACCACGGCGGTTGACTCCAGTCGCCGGAGCCGGGCGCTCTTCCCGCCGGCTCCCACAAGCTCCGGCTACTCACCTGGCTCAGGGAGAGCTTCTAACCTGCAAAGCTCTCCTGGCTTCCTGCCAGTTCCTGTCCCCTGGCTGAGCTCTCCGTTACTGGCCGATCAGACGTCTTGGAGCTCCCTCGTTACAGGCTGATCAGATGTCTCGGGTGGCTTCCTGCAAGCTTCCAGGCCCTGCAAACTCCCTGCAACAAGCTCCGCCTCCCCGGCTGGATTTCTTCTACAAGCTCCGCCTGCCTGGCTGGATTTCCTCTGCAAGCTCTGCCTCCCCGGCTGGATTTTCCCCCACAAGCTCCGCCCCGTGAAGCCAGCCTCCTGTGAATTGTTACGCTGCCCAGCTGATAGGAAGATGATTTCTAGTGCACATGTTTTTTTTTGGGGGGGGGGGGGGGGGGTTGAGAGGCCCCTTTTTTATTTTAAGCTCTCTGGGCATCTCGTTCATTTTGCCTTTCCCCCGCCCCGTTAGACGTGCGCCCCCATCCCAATGGCCCTTGTGGGGGGCGGTTGGTTTTTGTTTTTGGATGGAGGAGCATTTTTGTGCGTGCGGCGGGTGGGAGGGCTTGACCCCGCCCCGCACCCATTTATGAATGTATCTTTGGACAAGAATTGGAAAGACGAAATCCGCCGGCCCCTCCCGGCACCCCGGATCGGGCTGCGGCTGAGACCCACGTCAATAAAGCTCCGCTCGCGCGCGCTCTCTCTCTCTCGAGAGAGATTTTTGAAAAACCGAGAACCAGTTGAATTGTCTGTGACCGATCCCCACCCGCAGAGGTGAGAGATTTCACTCTCTGATACAGCTGTACAGATTTTGGAGGGGAGGGAGAAGTCGTTCATTTGTTCGTTTTCGTTTTTTAAAAATTTGGGCTTGAATATTTTTTTTTTTTTAATTGCGCGTATGGATCTGTTGTTTCTTTGTTTACAGACCGTCTCTGGGGCGTTGTGTCTCACGGGACGGTAGCCACTACACAGGGTACCTTTCCGAGTCGAAATCTTCCCGAGGAGGAGACGTTTTTATTTTATTTCCTCCCCCCCCGGCAAGTTATCCCGTTGGAAATCAGTGGGCGGGAGGGGAGAAAGTTCTCCCGGCCTTCGCGCGAGACGACACGAAGCTTTTCCCCGGTTGTGGCAAGCCAGGAACTGCGCTGTGAACGCCGCGTGGAAGGCGTCATGCCGAATAGCCGAACTACAGTTTCTTGAGTGTGTTCTTCCTTTCCCCCTGATTGTTGTATTTTTTTTTTCAAACCAGTGCAGCTTTGGGGGTTAACCCCCCCCCACCCGTTGGGTTTCCGTTTGTTTTTTAAATGTTCGTGGTTTATGAATTTTTCAATCGACCAAATGGCAAAGACTTTTGTTTTTAAGATGTATGTCGAAGGTTGGGGTTGTTTTTTGGGGTCAGGGACCTCTTTGGTTTTGGTAGGCCCTACAACACATACTGTGAGGTTCCATGGTTACTGTGTTAGCGGGGAGAGGGGGGTCTCCCCTCCCTTCGCCCGGTCAATGGATCAAAGGACACAGGATTTGGATGTGACCTGATCTGGTTTTTCACCCCACTCCCCCATCAGTCAGTATTGGCCTGTAGTGGCCTCCGCGCGGTCAGCGTGCAATAGGCTGCCGAAGGATTTACCCCCCCCCCCCCCCCCCGTTTGCTGTGTCATGGAAACCCCACCCACGGGCGAGGGTCCGGCGTCTTGGGCCAGCGAGGTTCCCGGGGGAACCAATGAGCTGACGGCTTCCCGGATCCCCCGCCCCCTTGGGATTCTTGGCGCAGCGGGGGACAATCCGGCGCCCTGGGATCTGCAGCAGCTGGCTCACCTCAATCCCGGGCTGCCCCCCTGGACCGGGCTCAGGTGGGGGGCGACCAGGAGCCACCGTTCGTGTTTGAATTTGCCACAAGAATGTATTCGGTGATTCGTCGCGCTCAGACCTTTCCAGCTAAGGGCTGTCTCCCCGGTTCGCTTCTCTCCCCCGCCCCCCCGCTATCAACTGGGGCGGGGGGGGGGGCGTTTACACCCAGCCCCCCCCGGAGCGATCGGACTCTACAGGGGGCCGGGCCGAACCAAAGTCTCCTCTGGCCCACGGTGGAGCCCAGCCACCGGATGGACGTTTATTATCCACCGCGGGGGCGTTTCCTGCAAAATTTGCCTTATCTTCGTATTGGTTGTTTTCCCCCCTCCCATGCCCTTCCGAAGAAAAGGGAAACAGACCCTGCGGCCGGGGCAGTATTAGTCCGGTGGCCGGCTAGCCGCCGGGCCGGACGTGGGGTTTCTATCTAGCAATAACGAACTGGACTCGGAGGCTTTCCACCCGCCACGGGGGCGGCCCCAGCCCGTGCCAACGCGTGTCCCGCGCCGGACATGGGCGCTTTCTCATGCCGCCCGGCGGGGTCAAGCCAGGGCGAGGATCCCCCCCCCCCATTTTTTGTGTGTACGCGTCTCTCGCCCTCGTGGAATTAAAGTTTGTAGATATTTCCTGCCCCCGCCGCAGCGAGAGCCGGTCTCTTTGTCCTGCCGTCTCTCCGCCGGTTTCCGGGGGGGGGGGGGTGTTTAAACCCCCCACAAACAAGGCAGGTGCCCAGTGGGTGGAGTGAGGGGGACCCACCACCCTAAGCATGGGGCTGCCTGGCCCTCCCCAGTGGTGGCATGAACATCTCTGTGGAATCTGTTTACACCGCACCAACCGTGCCGGTATTCCCCCCCACAGCAGGAAAGGGGGGGGGGGCCTGTCTCAGTTTCCCCAGGTGCTAAAGCGGGCTGCCACAACATCTGCCTCCTTTGTGAAGTAGTAGTAGGAGGTTGGGGGGCTTTCCCCAGCCCCTGGCTGCCTCCCTTCCCCACCCCCATGCTGGGAGTTTCTGCTGGTCTCTGGTGGGTGGGGGTACTGCAATATAACCCCCCTCACCCCCCTGGCACCAAGGACTTAGGGGGCACAGAGCAGCCACCCCACCCCACCCGCCGATCCCTGAATGTGCTTTGGCCGCAGGGGAGCAGCTGGACTTACCTGGGTGTGTGTGTGGTTGGGGGAAGGCTGAAGTCAGGACGCCTGGGTTCGTTCCCTACCCCCCCACTAGCCGTACACCTGGGGTCTCACCCCCTGAGCTGGCCAAGGACACCAGGCACTGGCGACCCGGACTCCTGGGTTCTTTCCCCAGTGCCAAGAGGCTGGGCTGTGGGGGAGGTGACCCCCCCCCATAAATCCAGATGCTTGTGGATCTCTGGTGTGTGTGTGGGGGGGGGGGGGGGGGGGGGGGGCGGGGCTGGGCTGCTGCCCTCGTTTCCCCCCCCCCCCAGTGGGGGCACCCCGGGTCTGGAAGCGGCTCCTCCATGTGGTGCTGCGGCTCGGCTCGCCCCCCAGGGGCAGAGGCCAGTTACTGCAGCCAACTGGACATGGAGTGTCCAGTCTGCTGTACTGACTGGACTCCTGGCAACCCCACCCCATAATAAAATAATTTCCCAGGGGGGAGGGGCAGGGACCTCCCATGGGGGGGGGGCTCCCCTTAAACAGTTACAAAGAGGGAGGGGTGTTGTGAGTTACATCACCCACCCCTTTCAGGGAGGGGGCACCCGGTGACTAGGGGCCTTTAACCCCATAGTTGTTCTCCCCCCAAGACAGGGAGAGGACCCAGGAGTCCTGACTCCCAGCACCCCCACTCGCTTCCCAGAGCAGGGGAGAGAACCCAGGAGTCCTGACTCCCAGCCCCTTCTGCTCTAACCACCCCCCCCCCCCCCCCCCCCTAACAACAGGGAGGCAGGTTGTTGGTTTTGGTCGTTTATGGTTTGACGCAGTGCCGGGAGCCAGTTACAAACACCCCAGCGAAGAAACAGCCCCCCCCCACCACCCCCTGGCGAGCAGGACGACCCCCGACGGGGTGGGAGACAAGCCCCTGGGGGGGGGCGGGGAGGGAGGGGGCAGGCCAGGAGCCCCCCCATGTCTGGCTTTGCACCTCCTTTGCCTCAGAGTCAGGGGCCCATCTACCCTGGTATCCCACCTCCCCTCAGGGGCCCCCCAACTAACCTGATCTCCCCCCAGCCCCACTCAGGCATGTGGGAGGGGTAACGGGAGCCTGGGAAGCACCCCCCCTCCTGGAGGAGGAGCCACACAGTGGGTGGGGCCAATTAGCCACTCCTCCCCAAGAGAGCCTTGGGGAGGGAGTACTGGGGGCAGGAAAATTGGGGTGTAACCCTCCCTCCCCTGTACTAGAGTAGACAGGACCCTGCCCCAGCTGTCAATCACCTCATGCCCCACCCCAGGTCAAAGGTCACTGCTGGGCACAGGCCCCCCACCCCCCTCAGCAGGCTATTTTTCCTTCTTTTCAATCAGGAGAAGAAAAACAAAAATAATTTGAAGAAATTAAATGGGGGGGGGCCAAAGAGGGGCTAAAGCCACGCCCCCTCCCTGCTGTGGGTGGGGCCAGCAGCAGCCACGTCCTCCAGGGTGTGGGGCAGAAGGGGGCTAGTTCCAGATTTTCAGGAAGCTGTCCCAGGAGCCGGTGGCTACGGCCATCCCGTCGTCCGTCACCCCCAGGCAGCTCACGCGGTTGTCATGGCCGGCCAGGACCCCTGCGGGAGGAGACGGGGGTGAGTTCAGCCTGAGAGAACCCAGGCATCCTGGCTCCCAGCCCCCCCCGGTCTAACCCACCAGCCCCCACTCCCCGAGCCGGGGAGAGAACCCAGGAGTCCTGGCTCCCAGCCCCCCCGGTCTAACCCACCAGCCCCCACTCCCCTCCCCGAGCCGGGGAGAGAACCCAGGCGTCCGGGCTGACCTGCGCGGTCGCCCTTCATGGCGTCCCAGATGTTGCAGTTGAAGTCGTCGTAGCCGGCCAGCAGGAGGCGCCCGCTCTTGGAGAACGCCACCGAGGTGATGCCGCAGATGATGTTGTCGTGCGAATACATCATGAGCTCCTGGTCGGCGCGTAGGTCGAAGAGCCGGCACGTGGCGTCGTCCGAGCCCGTGGTGAAGGCGTTCCCGTTGGGGAAGAACTGGGCAGGGAGGAGGGCGTCAGGGAACCCAGGCGTCCGGGCTCTCGGCCCCTCCCTGCTCTAACCCACCAGCCCCACTCCCCTCCCAGAGCCAGGGAGAGAACCCAGGAGTCCTGGCCCCTAGCCCCTCCCCCGAGATTGGTGGGATTTCTAAGTTGTGGGTCAGGTTGCTGTGGGGGGGGTTGGCTGTGCCCCATGAGGGGCACTGAGGGTGGGTTATGTGAAGCTCGGGGCATACGGGGAGGTTGGGGGGGGGCAGGGGTCACACACACACACACACACACACACACACAAACTTACTTCTTCCCAGGGAAAGTCAAGGGGATATTGGGGGTCCGGGGGGGGCATTGATGTCCAACTCATGCCTGGTTAAGGTCTGTGTGTGGGTGAGGGGGTTTTGTGAGGGGGATTGGGGGTCCCAGGGGTCCGGGCACACACATACACGGTGTTGATGTCTGACTCGTGCCCAGTGAACATCTGTGTTTGTGAGGGGGGTTGGGGGTCCAGGGGGATTTCGGGAGGTCCCAGGGGCATCCCGCAACACACACACACACACGGCATTGATGTCTGACTCGTGCCCGGTGAACGTCTGTGTGTGGGTGAGGGAGACTGGGGGGTCCCGGGGCACTCACACACACGGCGTTGATGTCCGACTCGTGCCCGGTGAACGTCTGCCGGCACATACTGTCCCGCACGTCCCACAGCTTGATGGAGGCGTCGCAGGCGCCGGACACGAAGCTCCGGGCGTCGGGGGCCAGAGAGAGGCTCATCACGTCCCCGCTGTGGCCCCCGAATGTTGTCGTCTGCTGCCCCGTCTCAATGTCCCACAGCGCGCTGGGGGGGGAGAGGCTGGGACACCCACTGGCTCTGCCCCCGGCCCCGCCCACCAACCCCACCCCTGTCCGCTGGCTCCATCCTTCAGCCCACCCTGCCCACTGGCTCTGCCCCTGCCCACCAATTCCACCCCCCAGGCCCACACCCGCCCTCCGGCTCCACCCCCAGCCGCCCCACCTGATGGCTCCACCACCAGCACTGCCCTCTGGCTCCACCCCCCTGTCCCACCCCTGCTCGCTCCCCCCTGGGCCCCACCTGCTGGGCCCCCCCCACCTCTGCCCCTTTCCCGCCCACTGGCTCTGCCCTGTAGCCCCTGCTCCTGGCTCCGCCCCCAGCCACACCCCTGCTCTGCCCACCTCCACCCCGCTGGCCCTGCACACTAGCCCTGCCCCCACCCCAAGGGCCCTCCCTGCTAGTCCCACCCACCAGCCCACAACCCTGCTGGCCTCCCATACTGGCCCCACCCTTCCCTGCCCCCCATGTGTTTCTGGGGAGCAGATCCCAGAGCGCAGGGCCCCTAGGTGTGGGGGGGGGGCTCACCAGGTGGTGTCCCCGGAGCTGGTGATGATCTGATTGTCATCGAGGAAGCGGCAGCAGGACAGGTAACCTGGTCGGGGGGACAGGGGGACGGCACGATGCTGATTAGCTGGGGTCTGGGGAGAAAACCCAGGTGTCCAGGCTACGCCCCCCCCCGCTGCACCCACCAGCCCCCTGTCCCGAGGCGGGCGCTCACCCGTGTGGCCCGGCAGCTCCCGGCTCACGCGCACGTTCCCCTCCCGGGTTTTCAGGCTGTAGATGGAGCAGATGTTGTCCAGGCCCCCGCAGGCCACGTAGTTCCCCGATGGGGCGTAGGCGCAGGTCATCACCCAGGAGGAGCGCAGCGGGATGGCATGGACCTGGGGGGAGGGAAAGGTGGGCCCATCTGCCCCCGTATCCCATCTGCCCCGGTATCCAGGCTGCCGCCTCCCTCCCCGGGCCCATCTACCCCGGTATCCAGGCTGCCGCCTCCCTCCCCGGGCCCATCTACCCTGGTATCCAGCCTCCCGCCTCCCCCCGGACCCATCTACCCCGGTATCCAGCCTCCCGCCAGGTCCATCTACCCCGGTATCCCGCCTCCCCTCAGGCCCATCTACCCCGGTATCCCGCCTCCCTCCCCGGGCCCATCTACCCCGGTATCCAGCCTGCCGCCTCCCTCCCCGGACCCATCTACCCCGGTATCCCGCCTCCCGCCAGGTCCATCTACCCCGGTATCCCGCCTCCCCTCAGGCCCATCTACCCCGGTATCCCGCCTCCCTCCCCGGGCCCATCTACCCCGGTATCCAGCCTGCCGCCTCCCTCCCCGGGCCCATCTACCCCGGTATCCAGCCTGCCGCCTCCCTCCC
>NW_020664784.1:319466-322385 GCF_002925995.2 Terrapene triunguis
CGGCCAGCAGGGGGCAGTGCCGCACACACAGATAGACACAACCCACAGCAACCCCTCTACACGCACACACCCCACATAGCAACCCCCAACAACCCCTCAACACACACACAGCCCCCAACAACCCCTCTATGCATAGACCCCACAGCAACCCCTCTACACACACACACACACACACACACACACCACAACCCCTCTACACACAAACACATTCACACCCCACAAACCCCCACAGCAACCCCTCTAAGCACACACACCCTACAACCCCCAACACCACAACCCCCAACAACCCCTCAATGCACACACACAGATACACACACACCCCACAAGAACCCCTCTATGCACACACACACACACACACACAAGCCGCACAACCCCCAACAACCCCTCTACACACACACACACACACACACACACACACACACACACAGACAGACACAGACACACACTCACGGGGGGCGTTTTCTGCGACAGCTCGCGGTTCAGACGGTCGGTGAAGCCCTGGAGCAGCGTGTTGCCCCCGGTCACAATGACGCTGCCGTAGAGACCCTGGGAGTCACGGGGAGATGGTTAGTCCCGGGCCCCTCTCACCCCTGGGTCCCCCACCCCCGGTGCCCCCCCGGCCCCATCTCCCCCAGCGTCCCGCCTGCTGACCAGGTGCCCCTCCCCACAGGCCCAGACTCCAGTTGCGGGGGGCCCCGGGGCAGGGGGGAGCGAGGGGGGGTCACGCACCGGCCTGATGTCGATATCACACATGCCGATGCTGGTGGTGACCACGTGGCCGACGCCCAGCATGGTGTTCCCGGAGAGACCCTGGAGAAGGGGAGAGAATCGGGGGGAGGGTCGTTAATGGGGGGGCCCTTCTGCCCTCCCCCCGGACTCCCCCTTCCTCAATATCCCACCACCATCTCCCCCCAACTCCCAGCCCCGCCCTGGACAAGGTGCCCCCCGGGGGAAACTGAGGCAGGGAGCGATTAAAAAAGGCAGGGGTTCTGGGAATGGGGGGGTGGTGGTTAGAGCAGGGGGGGCTGGGAGCCAGGACTCCTGGGTTCGCTCCCCGGCTCTGGGAGGGGAGCAGGGGCTGGTGGTTAGAGCAGGGGGGGCTGGGAGCCCGGACTCCTGGGTTCTCTCCCCGGCTCTGAGAGGGCAGTGGGGGCTGGTGGGTCAGAGCGGGGGGGCTGGGAGCCAGGACTCCTGGGTTCTCTCTCGGCTCTGGCTGGGGGGGGGGGGGGGCTCACCTTGACGTTGGAGGGGTCGAACAGCCCCTCGGGGATGCGCAGCCGCTCGGCCCCGTAGTCCGTGTTGTAGCCGTTGGGCATCTCGTAGTGCACGGTGGGCATCTGGGCGGCCACCCTGTGGGGAGGGGGCAGAGAGGGGGCAGTGCCCCGCCGCTGTCAGGAGAGAGGCGGTTTCCCCCGACTGCCCCATCCCGACAGACCCCACCCCCCAAGCTGAGTGCCCAGCCCCCCTCCCTCTGGCCAAGCCCCAGGGCCCCCCCTTCCTCCTCCCCTCAGTGCCCCCCCCAGCACTCACTGCTCATCATATGGTGAGTCGGAGACCTGTAGCACCGAGGCCTGGAAATCCTGGATCACCTCCTGGGGGGGCGGGAGAGTATGTGGGGGTCACCGACTGGGGGAGAGAACCCAGGAGTCCTGGCTTCCAGCCCCCCCGTTCTAACACACCAGCCCCCACTCCCCTCCTAGAGCCGGGGAGAGAACCCAGGAGTCCTGGCTCCCAGCCCCGCCCCCCCACTCTAACCCATCAGCCCCCTCTCCCCTCCCAGAGCCGGGGAGAGAATCCAGGCGTCCGGCCCCCTCCCAGCTCACATTGCAGGTGTAGTTGTGCCAGGATTTGGAGACCTGGGGCAGCTTCTCCTTCTTCTTCCAGTTGGGGGGGGGCCCCCTCACGCACAGGGTCCTGGGGGTGGCAGAAAGATGGGCCAGGGGGGAGCCGTGAACCATTCCCCTCCCGGACCCCCCAAATCCCCCCAGCCCCTCACCCCCATCAACCCCCTTCCTCCCCCTCATTTCTCCCACTTCCTAGATTCCTGTTTTCCCCCTGCCCGGCCGCCCGCCCCGTCCCTTCCTGCCCCCCCATGAGGGACCCCCCCACCCCGCACCTTGGCAGCGATCATGTAGGGGGGCACGATCTCGATGTTCATCTCCTGGAAGAGCTCCCGGCACTGCATGGAGATGAAATCCCCGGCCAGCGGCGACTTCACGATGCCTGGAACCCCCCAGAGTCGGACATGAACCCAGGAGTCCGGGCTCCCAGCCCCCCCGCTGCCCACTCCCTTCCCAGAGCCGGGGAGAGAACCCAGGAGTCCTGGATCCCAGCCCCCCGTGATCTGACCCACCAGCCCCCACCCACTCCCAGAGCCGGGGAGAGAACCCAGGAGTCCTGGCTCCCAGCCCCCCCCCTGCTCTAACCCACCAGCCCCCACCCGCTCCCAGAGCCGGGGAGAGAACCCAGGCATCCGGGCAGTGCCCACCTTGCTGCAGGATGTAACCGTCGTGCACGGGGATGGCTGTGGTGTGGGTGGCGCCGCTGTCAAGCACCAGCCCCGTGCTGCGCCCGTTGGCAAAGCTGGGGGGCATGGGGGGGTCAAGGGGGCAAGACGATTCCTGGGGTCGTGGGAACTCCCTGCCACTGGAGCGGGCGCCCGCCTCGTACCCGCTCTCAGCGCCCCTCTCTGTGCTCTACACGTGCCCCCCACAGTGCCCAAGGTGCCCGCTGCTGGACCCCATGCCAGGGTTCCCCCCATTTTCCTCCTGGCCCCCCAGATCTCCCCTATAGCCCCCCAGTCCCTGCCCAGCTCCCCGCATCGCAGGCCCCCACATGTCCTCTCCAGCCTGCCAGCCCCATCCCAGTCCCACACCTTGCCAGCCGTCCCCCCTCCAGCCCTCCAGATACTTCCCAGTC
>NW_020664784.1:322395-325391 GCF_002925995.2 Terrapene triunguis
GTCCCCCCTCCAGCCCCACAGATACTTCCCAGTCCCCCGCCTTGCCAGCTGTCCCCCCTCCAGCCCCCCAGATACGTCTGTGACGAACTGGGTCTGTTCTTACTGTGGTCTGTGAATGCTGACAGGGGAGTGTGGCTGGGATGGTCGGCCTTGGGGGATGGGAGGCTGACTGAAAATACCTGAGCATGTAACATGAGAACCCAGGAAGGGGTCGGAGGCCAGGTGACACCTTTGCCCGGGAAACTGAACAAAGGCTGTGGGAGGGGTCGCTGAAGGCAGAGTTTGAGGAGCTGGCTAGTGACCTTGGCTGGGAGGGAGACAGGGCTCTGACCTCCCAGGGGGGCTAGGGTACCCGGGGACCCCAAGATGGACCTAACTGAGGGGGGTCCTGTTGTCTGTGCCTGCAAGACCTGTCTTGGACTGTGTTCCTGTCGTCTAAATAAACCTTCTGCTTTACTGGCTGGCTGAGAGTCATGGTGAATCGCAGGACGCCGGGGGTGAAGGGCCCTGAATCCCCTCATACTCCGTGACAACTGGTGGCAGCGGTGGGATCTACTGCACCCCGTGGACGGCGCTTCCTGCAGTAAGTGACTGGGGAGAAGTAAAACGAAGGGGGATTGACGGGGAGCAGGCGTGCTGAAGAGTCACAGAGAGACGGTTATCACCCCTGGGAGTGTGTGACCAGCGAGAAGGACTTTTGCAGTAACAGGGTCCCCCGGGGGATCGCAGCGAGTGGTCCCAGGGGCGGAGGAGTCTGCAGCTCGACCCTGGCAGAGAGGTGGTGACCTCGAGAAGGGCTGGCACACTAGGGGTCTCCCTGGAGACTGTGGGGAGCGGTGAGCACACAGGCCTGTGAGTGGCCAGCAGGAAGATGTATGCCAAGCGGCTTAAGAGGGACCTGGTGGAGCTGTGCAAGCAGAGGGGGCTGCGCATTGGGAAGCTCACCAAAGAACAGCTCATTGCCCAGCTGGAGAAGGGAGATCGCTCGAATGAACTGATCCCTGTCTCTGAGGGAAGCAGCCTGGCAGATGCAGCGCAGGCCCCAGTGTCTGTCCCAGCTGGGAGTGGTCAGCCGGCTGCCGAGGGCTTCCCGAGACCCCTCCTTCCTATGCCTAGGGGAAGGGTGGGGAGGAGCCCAGCAAATACCGAGGGCGCCGTGACCCCCCCGGCCAGCAGGGGATCCTCCCGGCCACGCTCACCGGCCAGCAGGGGATCCTCCCGGCCACGCTCGCCGGCCAGCAGGGGATCCTCCCGGCCACGTGCGGCATCCGTGGAGCGGAATGGGCTGGAATGGGAGAAAGAGCTAAAACTGAGAGAGCTGGAGGATCGTAAACAACAGAGACAGCATGAACGGGAGGAGAATGAGAGACAGCGTCAGCAGGAACTGGAACTGGCGAGGCTGAAGGGCCGCGAGACCCCGGCTGCGGTGAGTGAGGGGGGACCCAGGACTGCACGGAGCTTTGATAAGTGCATCCTGGCCCCACGTAAGGAGGGGGAGGACATGGATGACTTCCTGGATGCCTTTGAGACGGCCTGCGAGCTGCACCAGGTTGATCCTGCGGACAGACTCTGGGTTCTCACCCCCTTACTGGACCCCAAATCCGTGGCATTGTACCGCCAACTGGACGAGGCGGAGAAAGGGGACTATGAACTCTTCAAAAAGGCCCTGCTACGTGAGTTTGGGCTGACTTCTGAGATGTACCGGGAAAGGTTCCGGAGTCAGGATAAAACCCCTGAGATCTCATACCTGCAACTAGCCGTCCGCATGGAAGGATACGCCAGCAAGTGGGCTGATGGGGCCCAGACAAAGAAGGACCTGGTTAAACTGCTGGTACTGGAGCAACTGTATGAGCGGTGCCCATCCGACCTGAGGCTGTGGTTGGTGGACAAAAAGCCAGACATGCAGGCCGGCTGGCCGATGAGTTTGTAAAGAGCCAGTCAGGGGATAACAGGGAGGAGTCCCAAAGGAACAGTCCCACCACAACACAGAGAGAGAGTCACCATGGGACCTCCCAGCGGGAAAATACGGAAAACCCCCATCGAAGGGGAACATCCGGCATCAGGGCCATCCGACCCACTCGAGGGGCCCCATGGGACATGGGCTGCTATCACTGTGGCCAGAGGGGCCACATACGGGCCCAGTGCCCCAGGCTCAGGGACAGACTGAGCAGACCAAACCCACAGAGGGTTGACTGGGTAGAGACCCAACCAGGCGAGAGGCAGCACTCCCAGGGAAGGGGGGCTGGCAGAGTACCACCTGCTAAGGAGGGAGGAGAGCTCCAGGCCAGCTCCTCTGGGGGGTTGGATGCTCCAGACTCAGGGTTTTTGGTTTATACGGTGGGCGCGGGGCGGTCCCTCCGGAGAGAGTACCTTGTTCCCCTGGAGGTGGATGGGAGGAAGGTCAATGGATACTGGGATACGGGCGCAGAGGTGACGCTGGCCCGGCCCGAGGTGGTGCCCCCAGATCAGGTGGTGCCCAACACCTACCTGACCCTGATGGGGGTGGGTGGGACACCAGTCAAAGTGCCCGTGGTGAGGGTACACCTGAAGTGGGGGCCCAAGGAGGGCCCCAAGGACGTGGGGGTACACCCGTATTTGCCCACTGAGGTGTTGATGGGGGGGGACCTGGAGGACTGGCCAAGCAACCCCCAGAATGCACTGGTTGTGACCCGCAGTCAGAGCCGGCAAGGGGCACGGCGCCCTGGCCTTGGGGAGGGTGCCTTGCCCCAGGCGCAGGACCCTAACCTGGTGGGGAGGGAACGCCCAGGGACACGGCTCAGGGAGGCTGCGGCCTCAGACCCAGCCGGCGGGAGGGAGCAGGTGGCCATCCCTGTCCCAGCTGCTGAGTTCCAGGCCGAGTTGCAGAAAGATCCCTCCTTGCGGAAGATAAGGGACCTGGCCGACCTCGGTGCGGTACAGACCATGGGGAGAGGTGGCCGGAAAAGGTTCCTGTGGGAGAAGGGGTTCCTGTACCGAGAATGGGCTCCCCCAGGGAA
>NW_020664784.1:325401-326433 GCF_002925995.2 Terrapene triunguis
GACACCCCCCTCCCAGGGCACCAGGGAACCTGGCATACCCAGCAGAGGCTGCTACGGAGCTTTTACTGGCCTGGGGTCTTTGTTACTGTCCAGCAGTACTGCCGATCCTGTGACCCCTGTCAGAGGGGGAAGAAGGCCCGGGACAAGGGGAAAACGGCTTTAGGACCCTTGCCCAGCATAGAGGAGCCTTTCCAGAGGGCGGCCAGGGTTAAAAGGGGGGCTCTGAACCAAGAGAGCCCGAAGCACAGACCTCCAGACTGGAGCGCTGGGAGAAGACCCCAGCCCAGTTGGCACCCCAGGGGTACTGGGGTGGGAAAAGGGCACAGGCCGCATAACCCTTCCCACATGCGAACTGCGAATGCCCTCGAGCACCCCCGACCTAAGGGGGGGCGTGAAACTGGAGGGGCCTGGTGTAATTCTCACCAAGGAATGGGAGGGATGCTGGGGCATCCATGGGAACGGGGGTAGGTTCGAACTTCCCCGGGTCACTGGCTGAAGTGACCCCGCTCAGTTCGGTCTCGAAGGGGGGAGATGTGACGAACTGGGACTGTTCTTACTGGGGTCTGTGAATGCTGACAGGGGAGTGTGGCTAGGATGGTCTGCATTGGGGGATGGGAGACTGACCAAGGAGAATACCTGAGCATGTAACATGAGAACCCAGGAGGGGGCTGGGGCCAGGTGACACCTTTGCCCGGGAAACTGAACAAAGGCTGTGGGAGGGGTCGCTGAAGGCAGAGTTGGAAGCTGGCTAGTGACCATGGCTGGGAGGGAGACAGGGCTCTGACCTCCCAGGGGGGCTAGGGGGCCCGGGGACCCCAAGATGGACCTAACTGAGGGGGTCCTGTTGTCTGTGCCTGCAAGACCTGTCTTGGACTGTATTCCCGTCCTCTAAATAAACCTTCTGCTTTACTGGCTGGCTGAGAGTCATGGTGAATCGCAGGAAGCCGGGGGTGCAGGGCCCTGAGTCCCCCCACACTCCGCGACAACTTCCCAGTCCCCCACCTTGCCAGCCGTCCCCCCTCCAGCCCCCCA
>NW_020664784.1:326443-327372 GCF_002925995.2 Terrapene triunguis
TTGCCAGCCGTCCCCCCTCCAGCCCCCCAGATACTTCCCAGTCCCCCTGTGCAGCCCCCAATCCCTCCCCAGCCCCCCCACATGTCCTTGCCAGTCCTCCAGCCCCCCAGGTCTGGCTCCCCGCCCCCCAGCCCCCCAGGATACGCGGTGAGCACGGCAGTCTTGCAGAGGAAGAAGGCCGGGATGGCGTAATGCTCGAACATCAGCTCGGTCAGCTTCTCCCGCTTGGCCCGGGTGTTCCACTGGGGGAGAGAGAGCGGCCGTGGGGGGCCAGGCCGGGATGTCGGGGTGCAGGGGGGGGATTAGGGGACGTGACGGTGCAGGGGGATGAGGTGATGTTGGGGCAGATCGGGGGGATGGGGTACAGGGGGGATGTGGCGGTGCGGGGGGCTGAGGTAATGTCAGGGTGCAGGGGGTGGATCGGGGGGATGTCGGGGCGCAGGGGGGTGAGGTGATGTCGGGGGCAGATCAGGGGGATGTGACGGCACGGGGGTGAGGTGATGGGGTGCAGGGGATGATGTGATGTCTGGGCACAGGGGATAGATCGGGGGGTGTTGGGGTGCAGGGGGTGGATCGGGGGCATGTCGGGGCACAGGGGGCAGATCGGGGGGATGTCGGAGTCCGGGGGGGTGACGTGATGTCAGGGTGCAGGGGGCAGATCAGGGGGGAAGTTGGAGTGCAGGGGGGGTGATGTGATGTCAGGGTGCAGGGGGCGAATCAGGGGGATGGGGTGCAGGGGGCGGATCAGGGGGAATGTCGGGGTGCGGGGGAGTGAGGTGATGTTGGGGGGCAGATCAGGGGGATGTGACGGCACGGGAGGTGAGGTGATGTCGGGGTGCAGGGGATGGATCGGGGTGATGTTAGGGTGCAGGGGGGTGAGGTGATGTCAGGGCACAGGGGGTTGATGTGATGTCGGGGTGCAGGGGGTG
>NW_020664784.1:327382-330216 GCF_002925995.2 Terrapene triunguis
GGGGTTGATGTGATGTCGGGGTGCAGGGGGTGGATCGGGGGGATGTCGGGATGCAGGGGGTGACGTGATGTCGGGGTGCAGAGGATGGATCAGGGGGGTGTCGGGATGCAGGGGGGGTGACGTGATGTAGGAGGAACGGGGGGGACCTACCGGCGCCTCGGACATGAGCACGGGGTGCAGGCCGGGCTCCGACTTGACGTGTTTCCCGTACGTGTGATCCAGAATGGCCTGGAAACAGTCCCAGTCCTCGACTGGGGGGACAGCGGCGTGGGGGTGGGGGAATGACACAGGGGGGGGGGAGGGATGGGGGGGGGGGCTCGGTTAAGGTGGCACCATCCCGCTTCCCCCCAGCCCCCCTGCACCACGTGGGGTCGCCCGTGGGGGTGGGGAAGCCACTTGGGGGTGCCCCGGGCAGGGGGTACAGAAGCCTTGGAGGGGCATGGGGGGGACAGGGCAGGGTAAGGCGGGGGAGGAAGCGGGGAGCTGTGGTGGGGGGTTCTGTGGCGGGGGGGAGCGGGGGGGCCCATGGCAGGGGGGGTGGTGGGGTCCGGGGGGGGGGGGGGCCCATGGCAGGAGGAGCCCGTGGCGGGGCCCCAGGGGCCAAACCCTCACTCATGCCGTTCTTGAGGGGCGACAGGACCTCCGTGTTCTCCCGCGGGACGTGCAGCGAGTTGGTGTCGATGTAATAAACCTTCCCCGGCTTCTTCTCCTTCTCCCCGTCCAGCTCCAGCGCCGCCTCCTCGGGGGCCAGCAGCCCCACCGTGGTGGGGAAATCCGCCTGTAACGGGGGGTGGGGGGTGAGCCCCGGGGCCTGTCCCCTCCGGGGGGCACCGGCTCCCACCCGGCCCCAGGGCGGGGACTGGCCGGCTCAGGGGGGCGGGGAAGGGGGCAGGGGCCTGTCCCCTCTAGGGGGCGCCGGCTCCCACCCGGCCCCAGGGCAGGTTACGGGGGGTTCCAGGGACCCCAACGGGGAGGTTCTGGACGTACCTTGGGGCAGTCTTCTCCGGCGTAGCCGGCTCGGACTGAGAACGAGCCGATGTCAAAGACGAGCGCCCCCACCTCATCTGGGACAGAGAAAGAGAGAAACACTCAGCACCCACCACCGATGCGCCCACCTCTGGGGCGGGACGGCCGGTTCCCCGGGGACCCCTTGCCCGGCGCTGAGATGCAGCCACCTCTGGGGCGGGACAGCCGGTTCCCCGGGGACCCCTCGCCCGGCGCTGAGATGCAGCCACCTCTGGGGTGGGGCAGCTGGTTACCCAGAGACCCCTCGCCCGGCGCTGAGGTGCGCCCACCTCTGGGGCGGGGCGGCTGGTTACACAGGGACCCCTCGCCCGGCGCTGAGATGCAGCCACCTCTGGGGCGGGGCAGCTGGAAAGAGAATCCCAGCTCAAGCTGACAAGATCTGGCGCTGCGGGGAGGGGACGTGGCCCGGACGCCTGGGTTCACGCTCCGAGAACCGGGGCAGAGCGCCCCCTGCTGACCCCCCCCCCCCGCAGCAGGGCGCCCCCTGGGGGCTGCACTTCGCTGCTGTGTTGCCTGCCTGGACATGAAGGGGGGGGATATTAAAGGGGCCCCTTACCTCCTCCATAGACCCCCCCACTCATCCTGGCTCCGCTGCGCCCCCTGCCCCGAGCGGCTCCTGCGGGGGGAGGGTCCCGGGTGTAGGGGCGGCTGGGGGGGGAGGGGCGATTCAGCACCCAGGCGGCTGGACAGCCACCGAGGATGGGAGGGGGGATCTGGAGAGAGAGAGAGGGGTGGGGTGGGGAGCTTTCATCCCAGCCAATCAGAGGCTGCACCCCCCTCCCCAGGCAGCCCCTGATTGGTCAATCACCCAGACAATAAGTGACAATCTGGGGCTTCCTTAAAGGGGCAGGGAAGGACGGGGTGGGAGAGGGGGATTAGTGTCGGGGGAGGGAATTTTTTAGGGCGGGGGCCGGTGCTCAGGCAACAATCTCCCCCTTCCCATGGGTTCACCCTTCCCCTCCCAGAGCCGGGTGAGAACCCAGTAGTCCTGGCTCCCAGCCCCCCTGCTGTAACCCACCAGCCCCCAGTTCCCTCCCAGAGCTGGGGAGAGAACCCAGGAGTCCTGGCTCCCAGCCCCCCCTGCTCTAACCCACCAGCCCCCACTCCCCTCCCAGAGCCGGGGAGAGAACCCAGGAGTCCTGGCTCCCAGCCCCCCTGCTCTAACCACCAGCTCCCGCTCCCCTCTCGGAGCCGGGGAGACAACCCAGGCGTCCGGGCGGTGCTTACGGCACAGGCTGCTGTTCCTCCAGGCGATGGGGACCCCGGCCTGGGCGCAGCGGTCAGCGTAGGACTGCAGGGCGTAGCAGAGGGAGGTCGTCTCACCCCCGGTGCCGCACAGATCGTAGCGGCAGCTCTTGAAGGAATCCGCGGGGGGCACAGCCCCATGGCAGGGGGCAAAGGGGCCTGGGAAGGAGAGAGACAGACGGGGAATGAGCAAGGGAACAGCACCTCTCAGCCACCATGTCCCAGAGCCGGGGAGAGAACCCAGGAGTCCTGGCTCCCAGCCCCCCCTGGAGTCTCACCCTGGGGGTCAGTCAGGGCTCCACAGCTGGTCGGCTTCTGAGCTTCCAGGTTGATCTCTGGGTCACATACGCCCGGGTCCCCAGAGTTGGTGCAGCTGGGGCAGGAGAGGAAAGTCAGTGCCAGGCGAACACCCTCCTCCTCAGGGTCACCTCTCCACAGAGACACCCCCTCTGGGCTGCAGAGAGAACCCAGGAGTCCTGGTTCCCAGCCCCCCCTGCTCTAACCCACCAGGCCCTGCTCCCCTCCCAGAGCCAGGGAGAGAACCCAGGAGTCCTGCCCCCCCC
>NW_020664784.1:330226-332403 GCF_002925995.2 Terrapene triunguis
CTCCCCTCCCAGAGCCAGGGAGAGAACCCAGGAGTCCTGCCCCCCCCCCCAGTGCTGCCCCACTCACCCCGGGCTGCTGGTGCCTGGCACTGCCCAGCTCCCGCCCAGGCGGTCGGTGTTGGTGCCGGCCGAAGTGCCATTGGGCATGAGGTTGTCGTCAGAGCTTTGCCCGTTGTAGTTCCCTGCAAGGGGAGGTGGGACGGAGGAGTGAGGCTGGGATGGGACCCAGGCGTCTGGGTGTGATGGGGGGCACCAGGGGACCCAGGCATCCGGGCACCAGGGGACCCAGGTGTACGAGCAGAACAGGGGTCACCAGGGGACCAAGGGGTCCGAACACCAGGGGACCCAGGTTTGCAGGGACCAGGGGACCCAGGCGTCCAAGCGGGACAGAGGGCACCTGGGGACCCAGGTATCCGGGGACTATGGGATCCAGGCATCCGAGCAGAACAGGGGTCACCAGGCATCCGAGAAAGATGGGGGGCACCAGGGGACCCAGGTGTGCAGGGACCAGGGGACCCAGGCGTCCGAGCGGGACAGGGGGCACTAGGGGACCCAGGTGTGCAGGGACCAGGGGACCCAGGCATCCGGGCACCAGGGGACCCAGGCGTCCGAGCAGGACGGGGGCACCAGGGGACCCTGGCGTCCGGGCAGCACTCACCGCAGAGCCCGCAGAGCCGCCCGGCATAGGACGACGGCGCCAGAACCTCGACCCGCTGGTTCCCATCATACCGAACCCGCAGTCCAAAGTCCGTCTGCAGCAGAGCGTAGCCACCGCTGACCCGCACCCCGAGCCGGCCCCCGGCCAGGCCCACCGGCAGGGTCACCCGCTGCCCGTCCACCTGTGGGGAGAGAGAGGGGGGCCGGGGCGGGAGTGAGGGGCACCGGCAGAGCTGGGGGAGCAGGGGGATGGGGGGCGGGACGGGGGGGGTGTCTTCTCACCGTCACTCGGCGCCCCTTGAGCAGCGCCACCCGGTGGCCGAACACCTCCACAGCCACGGCGTGGACGTAGGAGACCCGGGTGCTGGCCCCCCGGTGCTCATTGGTGGCCTCCACGGAGAAGCCAGGGAGCCCGGCGCTGGCGTTGCAGGTCTGGGTCAGGGTGTAGCTGCAGGTGCCCATGAAGTGGAAGAGCCGCCCATCGAAGGTGGTGTAGTGAGGGTCCCCAGCCGCCACACAGACCCCCGAGCCTGCGGGGACAAGCCGTTACATGCAGCCGCTGCAGCCCCCCGCCCCAGAGGTGGGCGCATCTCAGCGCCGGGCGAGGGGTCCCCGGGTAACCAGCCGCCCCACCCCAGAGGTGGCTGCATCTCAGCGCCGGGCGAGGGGTCCCTGGGTAACCGGCCACCCCGCCCCAGAGATGGCTGCATCTCAGCGCCAGGCGAGGGGTCCCTGGGTAACCAGCTGTGAGGTTATGAGTGTTATATAACATCTATTGAAAGGTGACACAGGGCCGGAGGACGTTAATTAAGTCCCAGCCTGACATGACCCATGGCCACACTGTAAAGACATGTTAGGAAGATCTGTAAACGGACAGAGCTTGGAAATGCAGCCGGCGTCGTTTGAGACAGAAGGGGAGAGATTTGCTCCGGGCTTGTGATGGAAGCAAACACGTCTTGTATCTGAAACTAGGAATATGAAATATAACTCTGAGGCCCTATTGTAACTATGCAAAGTGTGGGCCATTAATGGTGGCTGAGGATCTTGATGGCTCCCATGGACCAGGACAATTGGTAAATGGTTCTGTTTACTTGCAAACCTTCCTGTGAGTCAGGCTGGGAAGAATGGAGGCTGGGGGGGGTCTCACAGGATATGTGATCATGTCACCTGGTGCTGGAATCCATCTTAATCCTGGGGCTTTTCCATTGAGAAGGGGGGGGGACCCAGAGCGGGACAAAGGATTCCCGCCTTGGGCCAAAGCTATATAAGGGGGTGGAACAGAACAAAGCGGGGCCAGTCATGAGAAATCCCCTTTGTTACCCTGAGCTGGAACAAGGACGGCACCAGGGGAAAGGATGGGCCCAGACTAGGATGGAGTCTAGTCTGTGAAAGAAGCTTATTGGAACATCTCTGAGGGTGAGATTTACCTGTATTCAGTTTCTTAATGTATTAGACTTAGACTTGTGCCTTTTGTTTGTTTTTATGACTTAGATAGATAGATAGATAGATAGATAGATAGA
>NW_020664784.1:332413-333853 GCF_002925995.2 Terrapene triunguis
GTGGATGGGGATAGATAGATAGATAGATAGATAGATAGATAGATAGATAGCGGGGGTGGATGGGGGAGAGAGAGAAGGAGGGAGGGTGTGTGGGGATAGATAGATAGATAGATAGATAGGGTGGATGGGGATGGATAGATACTTTGTTCTGTCTGTTATTACTTGAAACCACTTAAATCCTCCTTTTTGTATTTAATAAAATCACTTTTTACTTATTCATGAACCCAGAGTATGTATTAATACCTGGGGGGGGGGGGGGGCAAACAGCTGGGCATCTCTCTCGATCAGTGTTATAGAGGGTGGACAATTTGTGAGTTTCCCCTGTATAAGCGTTATACAGAGTCAAACGGATTGATTTGGGGTTTGGACCCCATTGGGAGCTGGGTAGGGTGACCAGATGTCCCGTTTTTAAAGGGACAGTCCCGTTTTGGGGGACTTTTTCTTATATAGGCGCCTATTACCCCCCACCCCCTGTCCCGTTTTTTCACAGTTGCTATCGGGTCGCCCTACAGCTGGGTGTCTTGGTGCTGGAGACAGGAGAATTTCTTAAGCTGTTTCCAGTTAAGCCTACAGCTTGCGGGGGACGTGGTTCAGACCTGGGGCTGGGTTGTAGCAGGCCAGCGTGTCTGGTTCAGACCAGGCAGGGTACCGAAGACCCAGGCTGGCAGGGAAAATGGGCTCAGAGGTATCTCAGCACATCAGGCGGCAGTTCCCAAGAGGGTTTCTGTGACCCAACCCATCACAGGGACATTGGACTGTAACCTCTGGACTGTTTCTAAAAGGACTTTTGGCAACTATAAACTCACCATCTCTGCTATGTATCTGGACATCAAGAACTGAATTCACGTCTGTCTGGAGATTGATCTTTTAACCAACTCTCTCTTCTCTTTTTTAATACATTTTAGTTTAGTTGACAAGAATTGGCTCTTTGCGTGGATTTGGGGTAAGATCTAAGTTATCATTGGACCTGGGTGTGTGGCTGGTCCTTTGGGATCGGAAGAACCTTTTCTTGTATATGATGAGATCAGATTTTCAGAATTTATCATCATATCTGACGTGTGTCTGGACGGAGGCCAGGCACTTTAAGGGAACTGCGTTGTTGGGACGTCTGAGTAACCAGTGAGGTAACACAGAGGCTGTTTTGTGCTGGTTGGTAAATCTAAGTATTGGAAGATCCACCAGCTTTTGGGGTTTGTCTGCCCCGTTCTGTTTGCAGGTCAGCCTGATTGAGTGACCTCAGCTGGCTCCCATGGGCACCATCGTCACACCAGCTGACCTGCCCCAGAAGTGGGCACATCTCAGCGCCGGGCGAGGGTCCCTGGGTAACCACCCACCCCGCCCCAGAGGTGGGCACATCTCAGCGCCGGGCGAGGGGTCCCTGTGTAACCGGCCGCCCCGCCCCAGAGGTGGCTGCATCTCCGCGCCGGGCGAGGGGTCCCT
>NW_020664784.1:333863-334649 GCF_002925995.2 Terrapene triunguis
CCCCGCCCCAGAGGTGGCTGCATCTCCGCGCCGGGCGAGGGGTCCCTGGGTAACCGGCCTCCCCGCCCCAGAGGTGGCCGCATTTCTCACCGGTGGGGTAACAGCCATACTCTCCCTCCCGCTGCTGGCAGAGCTCCTGGGGCTGGCACCGGGCCGCCTGGCACCGGATGTCATCTTGGCCCTGGCAGGTGCATTTCTCACTACAGTCCGCGTTGTACCAGACCTCGCCGAGCTGGGAGGAGACCAAAGTCATGGGGAGGCCGGCAACGGGGCGCAGCTCTACCCGTCCCCCCGCCCGCTCCCAGCCCCCCGGCACTCACCGGGTGGTACCCGCCGTCGGGGCCTGTGCACCCGCACCGGCTCGCTGCCACGCACTCCTGCCCGCTCAGCACGAAGCCCAGGAGACATTCGCACCCCTCCACGCAGTGCTGGGCCGGGCACTCGACGGGCGCGAAGGCCGGGCTGCAGGTCGGGGGGCACGGCTGGGCGCACAGGGTGTAGGAGCTGTTCGCCGGGCACGCCAGAGCTGCGGGGCAGAGAGAGCTGCATGATTGGGGGGCAGGACTCCTGGGTTCTCTCCCCGGCTCTGGGAGGGGAGTGGGGGCTGGTGGGTTAGAGCAGGGGGGCTGGGAGCCAGGACTCCTGGGTTCTCTCCCTGGCTCTGGGAGGGGAGTGGGGGCTGGTGGGTTAGAGCAGGGGGGCTGGGAGCCAGGACTCCTGGGTTCTCTCCCCGGCTCTGGGAGGGGAGTGGGGGCTGGTGGGTTAGAGCAGGGGGGACTGGGAGCC
>NW_020664784.1:334749-338188 GCF_002925995.2 Terrapene triunguis
CCGGGAGCCAGGACTCCTGGGTTCTCTCCCAGCTTCTCACTGGGGTCCCCGCTCCCCCAGGTGGGCGAGAGTTGGATGGCGACTGAGAACTGCACCGAGCGCTGCACCTGCGCCAGCGCCAACAACATCCGCTGTGAGCCGTGGAGCTGCAGCCCCGTGCAGGAGTGTCGGCCGGAGAACGGACTGCTGGGCTGCCAGGACACAAGTAGGTGCCGCCCCAGAGGTGGCTACATCTCAGCGCCGGGTCCCTGAGTAACCAGCTGCCCCGCCCCAGAGCTGGGCGCATGTCGGCGTGCCTGTCTCACCCCCGGCTCTTGTCTCCCCCAGGGGTGGCCTCCTGCCACGTGGCTGGGGACCCTCACTACTTCACCTTTGATGGGGCCATGGTGACCTTCCTGGGCACCTGCACCTACACACTGGTGACCCTGTGCCGTGGGGACGGGCGCCTGGAGCCCTTCAACGTCACAGGCAAGAACGAGGAGCGGGGCCGGCCCGAGGCCTCCTACCTGCGCCTGGTGCACGTGGAGATCGGCGGCGCCCGCTTCACGCTCATGAAGAACCGACGGGTGCTGGTGAGACGCGGGGGGGGAGTTAGGAAATGGGGGTGCAGGGATGGGGAGCTGGAGGGGGAAGGGAAGAGGACGGGCGGGGGAGGAGTCCCTGTGTCACCAGCAGCCCCGCCCCAGAGGTGGCTGCATCTCAGCGCCGGGCGAAGGGTCCCTGGGTAACCGGCCGCCCCGCCCCAGAGGTGGGCGCATCTCGGTTGCATTGGGGAGGGGAAGAGAGGGGCTATTTCAGGGGGAGGGGCTCCCGTGACCCTGTGACCCCGGCTGTCCCGCAGGTGGACGGGGAGCGGGTCCGCACCCCGGTGCTGGGCCGTGTTCCCGGCGTCTCTGTCAGCACCAGCGGGGTCTACACGGAGCTGCGGAGCCGGGCTGGGCTGCTCGTCCGGTTCGACGGGAACCAGCACCTGGAAATCCAGCTCTCTGGCATCTACTTCGGCCAGGTAAGCCTGGCCACACACCCCGTGGGCGGGACCCCCATAGACCTGGCCCTGTCCCCGTGGGCCTGACTTCTGCCTGGGCCCCACCCTCATGGCCTGGCCCCGCCCCCAGGGCCCTGGCCCCGCCCACGTGGACCAGGTCCCTCCATGGCCCCGCCCCCCAGGGCCCAGGCCCCAGCCTGGCCACGCCCTCACGTCCTAGCCCCATCCTGTGGGCCTGAGCCCTTGCCCCTTTCCTGGTCCCCTTCCCCCCCGTGACCCATAACCCGTTGGGGGTGGGGCTGACCCTTGACCCCCTCCGGTGACTCTGCCCCCTGACCTCTGCCCCCTTCCCCCCCCAGGTCTGCGGCATGTGTGGGAACTACAACAACCAGAGCCAGGACGACCTGGCCCTGCCCAGCGGGCGCCCGGCCGCCAACGCCACCGACTTCGGCAACAGCTGGCGGGCGCCCGGCGACCCCGACCCGGGGTGAGGGGCAGGCCACTGATGGGAGGGGGCCTGGGCTGGACGACTGGCTGTGGGGGGGGCCCTGGGCTGGACCATTGACTGTGGGAGGTGGAGCCTGGGCTGGACCATTGACTGTGGAAGGTGGAGCCTGGGCTGGACCATTCACTGCGGCAGGGGGCTGGGCTGGAGCATTGACCACGGGGGAGGGATGGGCTGGACCATTGACTGCGGGGGGCGTGGGAGACGTGGGCTGGATCATTGACAACAGGCGGGGGAGCCCTGGGGTGGGCCATTGACTGGCATCTGGGAGGGGGTGTGGGCTGGACCATTGACCATGCCAGGGGAGGTACCTACACCAAACCATTGACTGGTGGTGTTGGGGGCCTGGGTTGGACCATTCACTGGTGTGGGGGGATGGACTAGACCATTGACTGGGGGTGGATGGGCTGGACCATTGATTGCAAGGGGGGCCTGAGTTGAGCCACTGACTGGTGTTGGGGAGGGGGCCTGGACCAGACCATAGACCATGGTACGGGGGGGGAGGTACCTGCCCCAAACCATTCATTGGTGGCGGGGAGCGGGGCCTGGGCTGGACCATTCACTGGTGTGGGGGGATGGTGGATTACACCATTGACTGAGGATGGATGGGCTGGACCATTAACTGCAGGGGGGGAGCCTGGGCTGGGCCATTGAAGGGGGATGGGGTGCAGGGGCCTGGGTTGGACCATGAGGGAGAGGTACCTGCATCAACCATTGACTGGTGGCGGGGGCCTGGGTTGGACCATTCACTGATGTGGGGGGGATGGACTAGACCATTGACTGGGGATGGATGGGCTGGACCATTGACCAGTATAGATCATTCACTAGGGCAGGGGCTGTGCTGGACTAGACCATTGACCGGGTGGGGGGATGGGTTAGACCATTGTCTGGGTGGGGGAGAGGTTTAAACCATTCCCTGGGTGCGGGGCTGGAGCCTGGTTTAAACCATTCACTGGGGAGGGGGAGTGATTGCTTTGCTCCCCATCCCCACTCACCCACGTTGTCCCCACTGCCAGCTGCCAGCCGGACAACCGCGAGGACCTGGACCCCCGCTGCAGCCCGCAGGAGAAGGAGCGGTTCGGTGCCCTGTGCCAGGAGATCCTCTCGCCCAAATACCAGGCCTGCCATGGGCTCCTGGATCCCCAGCCCTTCGTCCAGAGCTGCCTCTTCGACATGTGCGAATACCAGGGCATGGCCTCCACCCTCTGCGACATCGTCCAGGCCTACGCCGAAGCCTGCAAGAGCCAGGGCGTGGCCGGCCTCTCCTGGAGAAACAGCACCTTCTGCCGTAAGAGCCGCGCGGCTCCCCGCAGGGTGTCCAGCTCGGCGGCTGCGCAGCGCTTTTGGCTGGGGACTTTCCTTCGGGTTTTTTAGCTAGATTCACTATTATCTGCTAAGTTCCTTAGTGTTTTAGACTTCCTCCACTTTTCCTGCTTAACTTCCTCCGTCTTGTCGCCAAATTCACAACGTCGGTTTTTGGTTTGGTTGTTCATTTTCGCCCTTAAAAATCACCCTCCGTTTTTGCTAGTTTTTTGGTCTGGGAATGTCCTTTCTTTTTTGGCCAGCCTCCACTCATTCTGTGCTCCGGGAACTTCCGTCGTGTTTCAGCCAGTTCCGCAAAGATTTTAGCCACATTCACAAAGGCCTTTGTCTGGCTGGTGAATTTTTAGCCAATTCCGCTGGGAATTTCATTCATTTTAAATTAGATCCTGCAGTGGTGCAACATGGTGTTGTCTGGAAACGTCCTTCGCTCTTTCAGATTAGCCAGATTCACGTCTAGATGCCTGGGATTTTCCTTCGTGTAACCAGGACAACAAAGGGGTTTTGGCCAGGAATTTCCTTCGTTTTTCCATAGATATTTCTATAGTTTAACCAGCATCACAAAGTTTTTGAGGGGCTGAGAATTGCCTTATTTTTTCCTATAGTTTAACTAGCACCGAACCGAGGTT
>NW_020664784.1:338198-343494 GCF_002925995.2 Terrapene triunguis
AGCATCACAAAGTTTTTGGGCCACGAATTGCCTTAAAAATTCCCCTACTTTAATCTTTTTAAAAAAACTATGGAAATTCCCAGGGGGAAAAAACAACTTTGTGAAAGGAAACCCTCAAGTCCGACCTTCTTGTCTCTCTCCCTCTCCCCCCTCCAGCCCTGCCGTGCCCCCCGCACAGCCACTACACCGAGTGCGCCTCGCCCTGCCCGGCCACCTGCTCCGACCTCTACGCCCCAGCCAGCTGCCCGAGCCCCGCAGCCTGCGTGGAAGGCTGCGCCTGCGACCGCACCTACGTGCTAAGCGACGAGACCTGCGTCGCCATGGGGGAGTGTGGTTGCCTGGATGACCAGCAGGGTTACCATAGCGTGAGTGTGGTGGCAGGCGGGGGGGGGGGAATGCTGCGCGGAGGGGGGGAGCGGGGGGCAGGATCTGACCCTCCTGTCTCTGCTTTTCCAGTCGGGGGACACTTGGTTGAGCAGCGACTGCAGTGAACGCTGTGCCTGCCTGGCGAACGGTAGCGCCCCCTGCCAGCCATTCCAGTGCCCGGTGGGGTCCCACTGTGCCCTCAGCAGCGCCGGGATCCACTACTGCAAACCCACCGGTGAGTGACGGGCAGGGGGGGTGGGGACGGGGTTCCGGCAGCGGGGCGGGGTAGGGAGCGCAGCCTGGGGGGGATTTGGGGAGATCCAGGAGTGGGGAGGAGGGGGGGAGCGCAGCCTGGGGGGGGGGGTTGGGGGGATGGGGGGGGGGGGGGGGGGGGCGCGGGCGGAGGGGGGATTTGGGGAGATCCGGGCTGGGGGGAGGAGGGGGGGAGCGCAGGCTGATGGGGGACACCCCGAAGCACCCCCTAAACACCCCCTCGCCCTTCTCCCAGAATTTCACCAGTGCACCGTCTCCGGCGACCCCCACTACCGCACCTTCGACCGTTACGTCTACCACTTCCAGGGCCGGGCCACCTACACCCTGACCACCACTCTGCCCACGCTGCCCGGGGCCCTGCCTCCGCTGAGCGTCTCGGGCCGGAACGGGCGCTGGGTCGCCCGCCACCGGGTCTCCTTCCTGCGCGAGGTCTACGTCTTGGTGTATGGCTACCGGGTCACCATGATGCAGGGCCGCAAACTGGCGGTGAGCACCCCAATGAACCGGCTGCCCCGCCCCAGAGGTGGCTGCATCTCAGCACTGGGTGACGGGTCCCTGGATAACCAGCCGCCCCACCCCAGAGGTGGCTGCTGAATAACAAACCAGTAACCACTTTGTCTGTACTCCAGCCACCACACTCAAAACTCACTTAAAATCACTACCAGTGTCTCAAGCGATCAGTTGTGCGCAGATCCTGCCGACTACGCCACTGGGACGGGTTGGGTCACAGAGACCCCTTGGGAACTGCCACCGGATGTGCTGAGATACCCCTGAGCCCGTTTTCCCTGCCAGCCTGGATTTGCAGCACCCTGCCTGGTCTGAACCAGACACACACGCCTGCTGCAACACAGCCCCAGGTCTGACCCACGTCCCCCACAAGCTGGACTTAACTGGAAATGGCTTAGCGAGTGCTCCTGTCTCCAGCACCCAGACCCCCAGCTCCCAATGGTGTCCAAACCCCAAATCAATCCATTTTACTCTGTATAAAGCTTATACAGGGTAAACTCATAAATTGCCCGCCCTCTCTAAAGAGAGAGATGCACAGCTGCTTGCTCCCCTAGGTATTAATCACTTACTCTGGGTTAATTTATAAGCAAACGTGATTTTATTAAGTATAAGAAGGAGGATTTAAGTGGTTTCAAGTAACAGACAGAACAAAGTAAGTTACCAAACAAAATAAAACAAAACACGCAAGTCTGAGCCTAATACATTAAGAAACTGATTACAGGTAAATCTCACCCTCAGAGATGTTCCAATCAGCTTCTTTCACAGATTAGACTCCGTCCTAGTCTGGGCCCATCCTTTCCCCTGGTACAGCCCTTGTTCCAGCTCAGGTGGTAACTTGGGGATTTCTCATGACTGCAGCCCCCTTTTGTCCTGCTCCACCCCCTTTTATAGCTTTGGCCCAAGGCGGGAATCCTTTGTCCCGCTCTGGGTCCCCCCCCCTTCTGAATGGAAAAGCCCCAGGTTTAAGATGGATTCCAGCACCAGGTGACATGGTCACATGTCCTGTGAGACCCCCCCCAGCCTCCATTCTTCCTGGCCTGACTCACAGGAAGGTTTGCGAGTAAACAGAGCCATTTACAACCAATTGTCCTGGTCCATGGGAGCCATCAAGATCCTCAGCCACCATTAACGGCCCACACTGCATAGTTACAATAGGGCCTCAGAGTTATATTTCATATTCCTAGTTTCAGATACAAGAATGATACATTCATACAAATAGGATGACCACACTCAATAGATCATACGCTTTGTAAGGATACCTTACAAGAGATCTTTTGCATAAAGCATATTCCAATTACATTATATTCACACTCATTAGCATATTTTCACAACATCATATGGAGCGCAACGTCACAGCTGCATCTCAGCGCCGGGCGATGGGTCCCCGTGTAACCAGCCGCCCCGCCCCAGAGGTGGCTGCATCTCCACACTGGGTGAGGGGTCACCGGGTAACCAGCCGCCCCGCCCCAGAGGTGGCCACATCTCAGCGCCGGGCGATGGGTCCCCGGGTAACCAGCCGCCCCCGCCCCAGAGGTGGCTGCATCTCAGCGCCGGGCGAGGGGTCCCTGGGTAACCAGCCGCCCCGCCCCAGAGGTGGCTGCATCTCAGCGCCGGGCGAGGGGTCCCCGGGTAACCAGCCGCCCCACCCCAGAGGTGGCTGCATCTCAGCGCCGGGCGAGGGGTCCCTAGGTAACCGGCTCTTCTCTCTGTTCTGTGCCGCCCCCAGGTTAACGGGCTGCAGGTGATCCCCCCGTTCCAGCCCACGGACGGGCTCAGTATAACGCAGAGGGGACGCAGCCTTTTTCTGCAGACAGACTTCGGCCTCTCAGTCTCTTTCGATGGCCGGGACCAGTCAGGTAAGATGGGACACGGACCTGTCCCGTCTTGGGAGTGCCGGCTCCCACCCGGCCCCAGGGCAGGGACTGGCTGGCTCAGGGGGGCGGGGAATGGGGCAGGAGCCTGTCCCCTCTAGGGGGCACCGGCTCCCACACAGCCCCAGGACAGGGACTGGCTGGCACAGGGGGGCAGCCAGGGGGCCCGGATTTGGGGGCGCTGTGTCTGAACTGATCTGTCCGTCCCCCTCCCCAGAGATCGTGCTCCCAGCCACGTACCGGACCCACGTCGGGGGGCTGTGCGGGAATTACGACGGGCGCCGGGACAACGAATACACCAAACCGGACGGCAGCCGGACCCGCAGCCCCACCGTGTTTGGGGAGAGCTGGGCCGTCAGTGCCCCTTGGGGCCGGGCGCTGGGCCTGACAGACCCCCCCCGGGCCAGGTTAGACCCCCGCTGCATGGGGCCCCCAGGAGTGGGTCTCTCACGGTCTCCCCCCTCCCGTCAGTGGGTCTCTCACGGTGTGTGTCCCCCCCCAAGGCGAGCGGCGCTGGAGGCCCCCCCGGAGTCGGGGTTCGAGATTCAGTGCAGCGCGGCCCAGCTGGCGTTGGTGAACGGGACGCGGCTCTGCGGGGCCCTGGCCGACCCCCAAGGACCCTTCCAGGCCTGCCACGGAGAGCTGGAGCCCGGCCCCTTCCAGGAGTGGGTACCCGCGGGTGGTGTGTGTGTGTGTGTCATGGAGTCCCCGGGCGATGCTCTGGAACTGCTCCCCACAAAGCCAGTCAGGACTTTGGGGAGCCGCCTCTCCCTCGGAGCAGACCGTCTTCAGGGCAAGAAGCTCACACGGCTTCACCTCCTGAGTCTCTCCTGGGAGCATTCAGTATATGCCCCTCCGTGCGCTTCCCACAGCGAGTCCGCCCCGGCGGGGTCCTGGGGAAGCCACAGGGTTCTGCACCCCCCACTTCGCAGTCAGACGTGACTTTCAGCCAGCCAGTAAAACAGAGGTTTATTAGACGACAGGAACATGGTCTAAAACAGAGCTTGTCGGTCCAGCGAACGGGACCCCTCGGCCGGGTCCATTCTGGGGCCCAGCGAGGCAGACACCCGTCTGCCCTCCCTTCCAGTCCCCAGCTAGCTCCAAACCCCCGTCCAGCCCCTCCTCCTCTGGGCTTTGTCTCTGTCCCAGGCCCGGAGCTCACCTGATCCCTTTGTCTCCAACACCTTCAGGTGGCACCTTTGCAGAGGAGGGGCCCAGGCCATCAGTTGCTAGGAGACAGAGTGTCGGGCATTTATGTACCCTGGCCCTTTGCTCTGCAGCAACCATACACCCTTATCCCACCCCCTAGAGACTTAAGAACTGCATAGGGGAAACTGAGGAAAACATTAAGAACAGTCCCACTTCGTCACAGTGTGTCTGTGTGTGCGTGTACTGCTGGGTGTGTGTGTGTGTGTGTCTGTATGTGTGTGTGTGTGTGTGCATGTGTTTCTCTGTGTGTGTGTGTCTCTGTGTGTTCCAGCGCTGCCCTGGGGAGTGTTGTGCTGGGCAGAGGTATTTGGGGGCTGCGGGGTTGTGTCACATTCTGGGGGTGTTGTTGGGGGGGTGCTGTATTGACATGCAGGGGAGTTGTGGGGTGTTGGGATGTTGTGTAGCACTGGAGCTGTCGTGTCACAGTGGGGGGGTTGTGTTGTGTTGTGGGGGGGTTGTGTTGTGTTGTCTGTAAACCCCCCCCCACCCCCGGCAGGAACTGCGTCTATGACGTCTGCGCCGTGTACAACAACTCGGAGCTTCTGTGCGACAGTTTCAGCGTCTACGTCCAGAGCTGCCAGGGCCTGGGACTGGCGCTGCCCGGCTGGAGAGAGGCCACGGGGTGTGGTATGGGCGGCGCCCCTCACTCCTGACCCACAGCCCCCGAGCGCCCCTCACTCCCGACCCGCAGCCCCCGAGCGCCCCTCACTCCCGACCCGCAGTCCCCCTGCGCCCGGCCAGCGCCACTCACTCCTGACCCGCAGCCCCCCTGCACCCCTCACTCCCGACCCGCAGCCCCAGAGCGCCCCTCACTCCCGACCTGCAGCCCCTCTGCGCCCGGCCAGCGCCCCTCACTCCCGACCCGCAGCCCCTCTGCGCCTGGCCAGCGCCCCTCACTTCCGACCTGCAGCCCCCCTGCACCCCTCACTCCCAACCCACAGGGCCCCGCCCGGCCAGTGCCCCTCACACCCGACCCACAGCCCCCTGCCCGGCCGGCGCCCCTCACACCCGACCCACAGCCCACCCAGCTCTGCCGCTGCCCCTCACTCCCGACCTGCAGCCCCCCCAGC
>NW_020664784.1:343594-343911 GCF_002925995.2 Terrapene triunguis
CCCAGCTCTGCCGCTGCCCCTCACTCCCGACCTGCAGCCCCCCCAGCTCCGCCGCTGCCCCTCACTCCCGACCTGCAGCCCCCGCTGATCGGCGTCTCTTCCCCCAGCTCTGGCCTGCCCGGCCCACACCACCTACCAGCCCTGCATGACGGCCTGTCCCGCCAGCTGCGCACATCTGGCCGCGCCCGCGTCCTGCGATGCCCCCTGTGTGGAGGGCTGCGCCAGCGACCCCGGCTACATCCTCAGCGGCCTGGACAGCGTCCCCTACAGCCAATGCGGCTGCACCCACCAGAGCCAGTACTACCAGGTGCGCCAGA
>NW_020664784.1:413911-439616 GCF_002925995.2 Terrapene triunguis
AACTCCCTCCCACAGCCCGTCCCCCAGGAATCCTGCAGGCTGTGCAGTTTGTAAAAGTCGGTTGTACAAAGGTGAGATAAGAGTGAAGTTTGGAGCAGCTCTCTGAAGCTGAGACTTTTCCCGACCCCAGATGCCCCAGCGGGAAACAGACCAGGTGTCGCGGATCGGCCTCTTATTACTCGATACCGTCTCAGACTCGAGGTAAGGATTTTGGACGTTCTGGCCCCATTGCTTGAATCTCATCCATTGTGGGTTCAGACAAGAGCACGCTCGCCTGGATCAATCTCTCTCCAGCCGGAGGGGTTGTGTTCCCACTGATTTCTTCCGCACACGGCCGGGTGGGAAGCAGTGACATTGTTGGGGTCCACTAGGCATAGCTACCAGGTAACTCGGGAGAGCGGAAGGCCAAAAGTGCCGATGAAGCTCTTCTGCTCTGGGCCTACCTGAACCCCCAAACCCCATCTTGTGAACTCTCACCTACTTCTGTGCTCACTGCTTACAGGCTCTGTAGCAGGCTGAAGCAGAAATGTAATGTCAGCGTTTCTAGCAGATGGCTGCAGTTTCACTCACACTAGCAGAAATAATACAGATAAGGAGTGGGGGAAAGGAGGGGTAGTTAGTTTGCAGGCGTCTAACTCAAGGTCGCAGAGACGGGGAAAGTTTTCTCACAAGCTTATGTAGAGCTTATTGTAACAGTTGTCTGGAAGGGAGGGGTGAGGGGGAACAGCCAGACAAAGAGATGTATGCAAACAGCTTGGAGTATAAAAGGTAAAAGTTGTTTGTATTTGTTGCACTGGATTTGAGACATGCTGGTCTCCTAGTGCCATTTCAGAGCTCTGAAATAAACTTGGCTTGCTTTCTCCCCTCGGTGTCTTTATTGGTGCCAAGCACACCGGGCCACGGACCCCTGTTTGCCATCTCGGGGCCCAGTTCTGGGCAGGCAACAGTTTTGGCGCCCAACGTGGGGCTCGAGGCTGAAATTTAGCCTTGCCTGGATCCCTCCTGGCGGCCGACGGATTACGGCGACGACCGACGCCCAGAGCTCACCGGTGACTTCATCGGGGGCCTCGGCAGAGACGTGGTTTGCTCGACCCCGGAGGGCACAACGGTGCAACGCACACAGACAGTGGAGAAGCAGCTGCGGGCGACGGTGGGGAACCGGACCCGTGGAGAGGGCGACGGTGCAGAACCGGACCCTTGGATAAGGTAGGAACAGTCCAGTGGGGACTTTATCTGTCTTGACCTGGGGATGCCCAGTGTCTGCCTGTTTTGACCTGGGGACGCCCAGAGTCTCCCTCAGTATGGGGCAGGGACAGAGTACAGCCGGCAGGGTACAGTGTACACCCTTAGAATGCATTCTGGTGAACTGGGAAGTGTTTGGATCTGACCAGTTGATTAAAAGTAAATTGAAAAGGTTCTGTACAGTTGATTGGCCTCAGTATCAGCTGGAGTGCCAAGAAAGGTGGCCACCGGAAGGATCACTCAATTACAACATGATCCTTCAGTTGCTTTTGTTTTGTCAGAGAACAGGTAAATGGAATGAACATCTCTATGCGTATGCGTTTATGGTGTTAAGAAATAGGACTGATATTTTGCTCAAGTGCCATTTGACTCCGACAGGCTCGGTAGTATTGGCTGCTAAACCCCAGAACCCTCCCAGAGTTGTAATGCCAGAATCGGTGTCCCCTTCGGCTCCTCCACCCCCACAGGCTTCAGAGAGTACCCCCCCCCGCCCCGTGGGATTGTATCCGTTGATTACTGAGAGTGTGGTAGCCCGTCCAGGAACCCAGGAACGGGCAGCCCAGATAGTGTCAGTATATTCGCTTGTACCTTTTAATCCAGTCCATCTGGCTGCTTTTAAGGCAGAGGCAGGAGAATTCTCAACGAATCCAAGCAAGTTCATTTCTGTCTTTGAAGGGTGTCTGGCTAGCCTGACTGGGATAATTGTAATATACTTATGAGAACTCTGTCGTCTGAAGTGGAGCGGAATCAGGTTATAGCTAAGGCTAGGGAGGAGGCACAGAAAAGGTATAATGAGGATAGGGAAAGCAAGCCCTTGCCGGACGTCACTGTCCCCCTAGGGGGCCCCCGGTGGAATCCGAATGAGGAGGGGGATTTGAGGCTGCTTAACTCCTATAAGGAACTGCTTATGCATGGTCTCCGACACTCAGCTGTCAGGCATAACAATTGGGCTAAGCCGTATGAACTAATCCAGGACTTGAAGGAAAGTCCAGGGGCTTTCCTGCAGCGTATTCGGGATACCATCAGGCAAACTACTAGTGCAAACCCAGATGATCAGGCAACTGAGGCAATTATAAAGGGTATCTTCACCAGCCGTGCGGCCCCTGATGTTAAAAGGAAATTGCAGAAGAAGGAGGATTTAATGGGAATGTCTATGGCTCAGATTTTGGAGACTGCAAATAGGGCTTATAGCCTTAGAGAGGGAGAGAAGGAAAAAAGGCAAGTGAAAATGATGGTAGCGGCGGTGCAGGCCGGCGGCAGAGGAAGGCCACAGAAAGGTGGAAAGGGCCGGGGAATGAGAGGCCGTGGATGTGGACGCCCTAGTCCCCAGGAAAGGCGCCTGGGTCACAACCAGTGTGCCATATACCGAAAGGAGGGACACTGGAAAAATGAATGCCCTGAAAGGGAAGGTACCCCTATGATGGCAGCGGAGGATCGAGATTAGGGGTGTCAGGGGAGACGGACCACCCTACCCCCGGAACCCCGAGTAAATGTGCGGGTGGGAGATGTGGATATAGACTTTTTAATAGACTCTGGAGCAGCAAGGACCGCTGTAAACAAACCCCTACAGTTGCCAGTGGCAGGCTCCCTCACAGTGGTGGGTGCCACAGGGAAAGGAACCAAGTGCCCAGTATATGCCCCAGCGGAATGTGCCCTGGGAAACAGAACTGTATCACACAAGCTGGTTTACCTCCCTGATTGTCCAACACCACTACTAGGACGGGACCTGCTTTGTCGCTTAGGTGCCACCCTGCATTTCACTCAAGATGATATAACCCTTACCTTACCCACTGAGAATGCTTGGATAATGACCCTTGCAGTTGAACCCTCAGCTATGCAAGCCCCAGAGTGGAGTGAGTGGGAAAAGCAGGTTTTTCCTCTAGTCTGGGCATCAGGGGTCCCAGGGAAAGCAAACCGTCAAACCCCTGTGCATATTCAGCTCCTCCCAGGAAAAAGCCCAGTGGACTGCGAGGATACAGGGTATCTCAAAGCAAAGCCCAAATTGCTCTTTCAGAGGTTCAATATCTGGGATTTCACATCAGGCAGGGAGAGAGACAGCTCTCCAACGAAAGGAAGGAGGCTATCTGCCAAGTTCCCATCCCCAGCAACCGTCAGTTTAGGGCATTCCTGGGCATGGCAGGTTTTTGCAGAATATGGATTCCAGAGTTTGGACTGTGGGCTAAACCTCTGTATGAATGTGTTAAGGGAGCGGATCATGACCCCTTTCACTGGTCCCCAGAAGCGGACAGGGCATTTAAAATCTTGAAAAGGAAGCTAATGGAAGCTCCAGCCCTGGGCTTGCCCGATCTATCTAAGCTGTTCCAACTGTATGTGCATGAACGAAAAGGGGTAGCTTTGGGAGTGCTTACCCAGCTATTAGGTGCCTGGAAGCGTCCTGTGACATACTTTTCTAAACAACTGGATCAAGTTTCAAAGGGATGGCCAGCCTGTTTGAGGGCGGTCACAGCTACGGCTCTAGTGCTTGGGAAAGCTGGAAGCTGACGCTGGGAGGAACTGTGTAAGTGTGTATGTTCCCCATATGGTCCGAGCCTTGCTGGACACTAAGGGTGGTCTTTGGCTCACACAGGCTCGGGTTGCTCGGTACCAGGCGAAGCTGTTAGAGAATCCTGAAGTCACCCTACAGATCTGTCCCTCCCTTAATCCAGCTACCCTGCTACCAGAGACAGAGAAGCAGGAACATGACTGTTTAGAAATCATAGATGTTCAGTATTCTAGCCGCCCAGATCTAAAAGATCAGCCACTCCCAAATGCTGACTTGGAATGGTATAGAGATGGAAGTAGTACTGTTGTGGATGGGCAAAGGAGGGCTGGCTATGCGGTTGTGTCTCTTCATGATACCGTGGAAGCTGAGAGTTTACCGGCAGGAACGTCTGCCCAGCTTGCTGAACTAGTGGCCCTGACCCGGGCACTCGAGCTGGCAAAAGACAAACGGGTTAATATTTTTACTGACTCAAAGTATGCTTTTGGGGTAAAGGAAAAGGAGGGATGGCTTTATTCCACAGAGGGAAAAATCCTCCTGCCCAAGGGCTTGATTCGACCAGTGTTGCAGAAACTGCATCAAACCACATACGCAGGCAGAGAGGCTCTTACCCAGCTTATGAATAAATATTTTCTAACCTCTGGACTTAAACCCCTAGCATCACAGGTACAGGCTGAATGTTTAATCTGCCAAAAAAATAACCCTCGACCAGGAGTAGCAGTGCCTCCAGCCACCCTGGAACCTACCCCAGGCCCAGGATTGGTGTGGCAAATAGACTTTACTGAGTTTCCCAGGACCCAAGGGTACAGGTACCTCCTCGTCTTAGTGGATCGATTCAGCAGATGGCTTGAAGCCTTCCCATGTCGCACCAACACTGCCAAGACAGTGGCTCTTAAGTTTGTCAAGGAGATCATTCCTCACTTCGGCCTCCCCCAGTGGATGGAATCTGATAATGGAACACACTTCACATCTCAAATTGTTCAAAAGATATCAAGTGCTCTGCAAATCCCCTGGAAACTCCACACACCCTGGCGACCACAAGCCAGTGGAGTAGTGGAACGCACAAATCAGACACTCAAGCGACACCTCTCAAAGGCCTGTCAGGAGGCCTCTCTTAAATGGCCTGATGCTTTGCCCCTTGTGTTACTTCGCATTCGTGCTCTCCCTAAGGGCAGGATAGGGCTTAGTACCTTCGAGATTATGTTTGGAAGAGCATGGCTTATGAGTGGTACCCCAGTTCTGGCAGGGGAATGGGAAGTGGGGTATGGTTTTTTTGTCTCAGTACATGTGCTCTCTGTCTGCTGCTCTTTCTTCTCTTCACAGGTACACCAAAGATTCACAGCCTCTTCTGCTGGATACCCCGGTCCACTCCCTGCAGCCTGATAACTCCGTTCTCGTGCAGACCTGGAAGGACGAGCCTCTCCAAGAGAAGTGGAAGGGACCCCACACTGTCCTGCTTGTCACCCACACAGCGGCAAAGGTCGAAGGACACAAGAACTGGATTCATCACTCTCGACTGAAAGCAGTGCCCGCTCCTAAACAGTGGACTGTCCAGCCTGCGGAGAAGACTGCTAATGACGATTTGGGACTTAAGCTGTTATTCAAAAGACAAGTAAGGGTCACTGGGAATGCCTGGTGATCTCTCTGAACAGCCACAGCGTACTCCCCGCGAGAACCCTGAGCATTGGTTTTATTTTCTCACAGAAGGCCGACCTGGCCTATGTATTTGGTCTTGTTATTTTTTGACTTGTTTAGTGTCAACAATTCTTATTATCTTCTGGGTATTTGGGTTGTGGTAATTACAATATGGGTTCAGGTTTAGGGTCTCTCACAGCATTTCTTTTCATCACAGAGGCAATTCTTCTGTTACCTACTGTTTCACCCACATTGCATGCAGGATGGGGAGCCATCCCTGCAGATATGGCTACCAACACATATGAGGCCCTGAAAATTGCCTTTGCCTGTGAGTTCAATCTCTCCAACTGTTGGATATGTGCCCAGACTCCCCACCATTCAGCGGGATTGCCCTGGAGAGTAGTACCCCAAAATTGGTCAGACTATTGTCAAAGGTGGATGGTTACCAGCAGCAGCACCTCTGACAATTTAGGTTTGCGATCTAACTGTACTGCGGAAGCTCCTTATGGCCTCACAATGGCTCTTGGATTTCCCATTATAGTGGCACTCGTAAGCCCCAGCCTATTCGTTTACGTTCTCCACCCACTGGTCTCTTATGTTATCAGCAAGCCAGTACGAGTAAACATACCTGGTTTGCAGGCATTAGTAAGTGTAGATTTTATATTGGTCCTGGTATAAGTCTCACTATTCCTGTGCTGAATGCCACCAGTTGGCAAACCGGCGCTGCATTCTTTGCCCTTTCCCCACAAGCCACCCTACGGGACTCACAAGGTAACAATGGAAGGGCTAGTTATGGTGAAGCCTTTTGGGTTTGTGGTACTAGTGCCTACAAATGGCTCCCTAATGGTTGGCATGGTAGCTGTTACAAAGGCTATCTCGCTCCTCCCCTCCGCATTCTACCCAAGGCTCCCTCAGGTCGTCCCAGGTACTATCGGTCCTTGAGAGCTACCTTAGAACCCATCAGTGAAGGAGACAGGTTTGGGATGATAGCCCTCCCTTCCTATGGGGTGGGACGGCTAACCCAACTCTACAGAAGACTCTGTAAATTTCTCACCCAGTTTGCCAATGATACCCTGGCCATAGAGAAAAGCATAAGATCTGAGCTGTACCAGCTTCGACTGCTGGCTCTGCAGAACCGTCAGGCCCTAGATTATGTGTTAGCCTCACGAGGCGGGGTCTGTGCCCTTATTGGAGAAGAGTGTTGTACCTATGTCCCAGAGTTTTCACAGGACATTAACAAGCACATCTTGTCAGCTGAACGGGCCTTTAACCAGTGGAAGGCCCAGGAAGGGGAACCCACTATTTTGGATTCCCTTTGGGGTTGGATACCTGGTTTAGGGGAAATAGGGGATATAGGGGGAAGCATTGTTCGCATCTTGCTCACAGGTGTGGTGATATGTTTTGTTCTTGTTCTTTTGCTCATTTGCTGTAAAGTGCTCATAGGTAAGATTTGTACCTCCCATACCCCAGAAGTTCCCTTACACCCTCTCATTGATAATCCTGATTGCATGGAGCTTAATCGCATTTTGTCTTTAGAGTATGAGAAAACTCTGACAAAGGTTTGTTGAGTGTTCTCAAAGGAGGGATTGTTGGTGTCACTAGGCATAGCTACCAGGTAACTCGGGAGAGCGGAAGGCCAAAAGTGCCGATGAAGCTCTTCTGCTCTGGGCCTATCTGAACCCCCAAACTCCATCTTGTGAACTCTCACCTACTTCTATGCTAACTGCTTACAGGCTCTGTAGCAGGCTGGAGCAGAAATGTAATGTCAGCGTTTCTAGCAGATGGCTGCAGTTTCACTCACACTAGCAGAAATAATACAGATAAGGAGCGGGGGAAAGGAGGGGTAGTTAGTTTCCAGGCGTCTAACTCAAGGTTGCAGAGACGGGGAAAGTTTTCTCACAAGCTTATGTAGAGCTTATTGTAACAGTTGTCTGGAAGGGAGGGGTGAGGGGGAACAGCCAGACAAAGAGATGTATGCAAACAGCTTGGAGTATAAAAGGTAAAAGTTGTTTGTATTTGTTGCACTGGATTTGAGACATGCTGGTCTCCTAGTGCCATTTCAGAGCTCTGAAATAAACTTGGCTTGCTTTCTCCCCTCGGTGTCTTTACTGGTGCCAAGCACACCGGGCGACGGACCCTGTTTGCCATCTCGGGGCCCAGTTCTGGGCAGGCAACAACATGACCCCCACTTTGGGGTCTGAGAACGCCGCGTGTCGGGGCACGGGGAAAATCAACGCCGGACCAGACCCTGTCCAGATACGGCGTCTCCGTCGGTTGCCAGAAGTTCACTGAAAACCATTTTTTCAACCTTTTCCCGCGTGCGTGTGCCAGGGGACGCCGGAGCCCCGACCCTGGAGCCTCGTGTAACAGGACAAAATGTCGGGCACATTGAGGGGAGTTACCGTCTTTGAAGGAACCACAGGACGCCTGGGTTCTCGCCTCAGCTGGGGGAAGGGAGTGGGGTCTAGTAGTTAGAGCAGGGGGGCTGGGAGTCAGGACTCCTGGGTTCCCTCACACTGAGAGGGGAGTGGGGTCTAGCGTATTAGAGAAGGGATGGCTGGGAACCAGACATCCTGGGTTCTCTCCCCGGCTCTGGGAGGGGAGTGGGGGCTGGTGGTTAGAGCAGGGGGGCTGGGAGCCAGGACTCCTGGGTTCTCTCCCCGGCTCTGGGAGGGGAGTGCGGTCTAGTGGGTTACAGCAGGGGGGGTTGGGAGCCAGGATGCCTGGGTTCCCTCCTCACACTGAGAGGGGAGTGGGGTCTAGCGTATTAGAGCAGGGATGGCTGGGAACCAGAACTCCTGGGTTCTCTCCCCGGCTCTGGGAGGGGAGTGGGGGCTGGTGGGTAGAGCAGGGGGGCTGGGAGCCAGGACTCCTGGGTTCTCTCCCTGGCTCTGGGAGGGGAGTGGGGGCTGGTGGGTTAGAGTGGGGCGGCTGGGAGCCAGGACTCCTGGGTTCTCTCCCCGGCTCTGGGAGGGGAGTGGGGGCTGGTGGGTTGGAGCAGGGGGGCTGGGAGCCAGGATGCCTGGGTTCCATATTCAGCCCTCCCCCCGTGTTTCTACAACACACCGTGAGCTAGTTTCGAACTGTTTGTTTTGGTTTCACTTTCGGTCGAGCCCCGACGGGAGCGGAGATGAAGATCTGGACCGCCAGGATCCCGATTCGGATCCTAGTCCTGGTCCTGATCCCGATCCTGGGCCTGCTGATTGGCGGAGGTTTTTGGCTGCTTCACACCATGAGGATCCAACTGAGACAGACCCCGCAGGGCACCCCTGGCCCCAGGCCCGGCTCGGTGGAGCTGCCTGACGGGACCTTCACCTTCCGCTTGGATTACGCCGCCTTCCGGGCCGAGTTCCCCCAGCTGCAGCGCTACCGGTGCCGGGAGCTGATCCCAGGGGACGGGGTTTGCACCGGGCCCCCGGGGCCGCCCCTGCTGCTCCTGGCCGTGAAATCCCACCCAGCGTCCAGCGCCAGACGGGCCACTGCCCGCCGCACGTGGGCCCGGCCCGGAATCCTGGGGGGCTACCGGGTCCGACCCGTCTTCCTCGTGGGAGTGTCCCCCGACCCCCGGGACATGGCCCTGCTGGAGTGGGAGAGCCAGGAGTTTGGGGACGTGGTGCTGTGGGATTTCGCCGAGAGCCACCAAAACCTGTCGCTCAAGGAGCGCTGCTTCCTGCGCTGGGTGGGGGCGCACTGCGGGCAGGCGGATTTCATCTTCAAAGGTGAGCCCGGACGCCTGGGTCCTCCCCCCAGCTCTGGGAGAGGAGTGGGGGCTGGTGGGTTAGAGAAGGGGGGGCTGGGAGCCAGGACTCCTGGGTTCTCACCTGGGCTCTGGGAGGGGAGTGGGGGCTGGTGGGTTAGAGCGGGGGGGCTGGGAGACAGGACTCCTGGGTTCTCTCCCCGGTGCTGGGAGGGGAGTGGGGGCTGGTGGGTCAGAGCAGGTGGGGCTGGGATCCAGGACTCCTGGGTTTTGAGCCATCTGCACTCTCCTCAGCATCTTTTCCCTCGCCCAGGGGATGATGACGAGTTTGTGAACCCCCCCGCATTGGTGACCTACCTGGGCCAGACGCCCAACGCCTCCCACATCATCCACGGCAACATCCAGCGCCATGCAGTCGTGATGAGAGGGGGGAAATATCGCGTCTCCTCTGCCCTGTTCCCCCAGGACAAATACCCCTTCTTCCCCTCCGGGGGCGGGTTCCTCATGCCCAGGGCCAGCGTCCCAGCCCTGGCCGCGGCCTCCGAGCGCATCCCCGTCTTCCCGCTGGACGACGTCTACTTCGGCTTCCTGGTGCTGGCCGCCGGGCTGCGGTACCGGCACGATGAGCGATTCCGGGTCTTTGGCATGAAGGACGAGCTGTGTCTGTACGGGGAGGCCATGTTGGTGCACGGGGTGTCGCTGGACAGGATGGAGGAGGTGTGGAAGGGGTTGTACGAGGAGCGACGGTGCAACGTGACGGGGCCTCTGCCTTCTTAGGGGCGCAGGGAATGGGGCAGGGGCCTGTCCCCTCTAGGGTGCTCTGGCTCCCCCCAGGGCAGGGACTGCCTGGCTCAGGGGGACGGGGAATGGGGCAGGGGCCTGTCCCCTCTAGGGGTCGCCGCCTCCCACCCGGCCCCAGGGCGGGGACTGGCTGGCTCAGGGGAGCGGGGAATGGGACACGGGGCCTGTCCCCTCTAGGAGGCACCGGCCACAGGGGAGTGGCTGGGTGAGTGTGATGCTCTGTACCTCGGGGGAACACCCCGGGCCCCCATGTTCATGGTGGTAAAATGATTGGGTGGTATCCAATGCAAAGTTTGTAATGTCGGGTGTCTTCGGCAGGCTCATGCTGCTCTGAGCATGGTTGTTACAATGACGTTATAATTGTTACAGTAATGGTATAGGTTATAATTTCATGTATATAGTTATGAGCCTGAAAATGTGTCCTCATGGCTTGAAGCAAGCTCAGGCAAAAACTGTCCAAGAGCAGAGGGGCAGTTCACACCTCATCAGGGCGTGGACGGGACAAACCCAGCCCAGCCTCACAGCAACAAAAGATGCTGGCCAAGGCAGCAACAAAATTATCTGTTACACTCTAAAGGGAATCACCCCACCGTGGTGCTGTGCTCCATCCGCTTTATGAAAATATGCTAATGAGTGTGAATATGATGTAACTGGAATATGCTTCTGTGACGTTATTGACATAAACTGGGACCATATAGATCATTGTTGCAACCAAGGTCCTGTAGTGGCACCCAAATCTTGTATAAAGGGGGTCAAATGGGGTGTCTTAGACAAGGTTATGGTTTACTGGTTATGATTATGCTGTCTATATGTGTGTATCAATTTTGTAGTTGAAGTTATGAATATTGGCTCTATACTGTCTGTATTTCAAACTTATGCTATGCTGCTGGGTGACATCCCAGACAAGCTGGTGTTAGCTCTGCCTAGCCTGCTTGATGGCCCATTAAGGACCATCAGCTATACAATGGACCCATTAAGAGAAGGCAAATATGCCTTGAGACTCAGCAAAGTATGCAGGGACTGGCCCATGTGACTCCAGGCTCCATTTTGCTGTAATTTTCCACAGTAAGAACAAAGAGGTGTTCTTACACCTGGAAAAGACTATATAAGGCTGATGCCTCATCTCCATTGGGTCTTCAATCCTGCTTCATACCTCTGGAGGAACTTTGCTACAAGCTGAAGCTTTGAACAAAGGACTGAGGACCCATCCCAGCGGGGGATGTATTCCAGAGACTTGATTTGAACCTGCAGTTTATTCTATCGCTGCTGCAAGCCTGAACCAAGAACTTTGCCATTACTGTATGTAATTGATTCCATTTAACCAATTCTAACTCTCATCTCTATCTTTTTCCTTTTATGAATAAACCTTTAGATTTTAGATTCTAAAGGATTGGCAACAGCGTGATTTGTGGGTAAGATCTGATTTGTATATTGACCTGGGTCTGGGGCTTGGTCCTTTGGGATCAGGAGAACCTTTTTCTTTTACTGGGGTATTGGTTTTCATAATCATTTGTCCCCATAACGAGTGGCACTGGTGGTAATACTGGGAAACTGGAGTGTCTTAGGAGATTGCTTGTGAGACTTGCGGTTAGCCAGTGGGGTGAGACCGAAGTCCTCCTAGTCTGGCTGGTTTGGTTTGCCTTAGAGGTGGAAAAAACCCCAGCCTTGGGCTGTAATTGCCCTGTTTGAGCAATTTGTCCTGAGTTGGCACTCTCAGTTGGGTTCCGCCAGAACCGTATCGTCACAGCTTCTTGCAAAAGGTCTCTTGTAAGGTATCCTTACAAAGCGTATGATCTATTGAGTGTGGTCATCCTATTTGTATGAATGTATCACTCTTGTATCTGAAACTAGGAATATGAAATTTAACTCTGAGGTCCTATTGTAACTATGCAAAGTGTGAGCCATTAATGGTGGCTGAGGATCTTGATGGCTCCCATGGACCAGGACAATTGGTAAATGGCTCTGTTTGCTCGCAAACCTTCCTGTGTGTCAGGCTGGGAAGAATGGAGGCTGGGGGGGGGGGGTCTCACAGGACATGTGACCATGTCACCTGGTGCTGGAATCCATCTTAATCCTGGGGCTTTTCCATTCAGAAGGAGGGGGGATCAAAGAGAAAAAAGATTCACGCCTTGGGCCAAAGCTATATAAGGGGGTGGAGCAGGACAAAAGAGCTGCAGTCATGAGAAATCCCCAAGTTACCACCTGAGCTGGAACAAGGACGGCACCAGGGGAAAGGATGGGCCCAGACTAGGACGGAGTCTAGTCTGTGAAAGAAGCTTATTGGACCATCTCTGAGGTTGAGATTTACCTGTATTCAGTTTCTTAATGTATTAGCCTTAGACTTGTGTGTTTTGTTTTATTTTGCTTGGTAACTTACTTTGTTCTGTCTGTTGTTACTTGAAACCGCTTAAATCCTCCTTCTTATACTTAATAAAATCACTTTTGTTTATTAATTATCCCAGAGTAAGTGATTAATTCCTGGGGGAGGGGCAAACAGCTGGGCATCTCTCTCTATCAGTGTTATAGAGGGTGGACAATTTATGAGTTTACCCTGTATACACTTTATACAGAGTGTAGCGGGGCAGTCACCCTGCTCCAGCTCAGAAAGGGTTAAAAGCCAGCTCTTGGAGAGGGCTGGGGCTGAGAGCCAATCAGGAAAAGGCTGGGAGGCAGCCAATCAGGGCCAGGCTGGGCCCTATAAATGGGTTGCAGGGCCAGAAGGCAGTCAGTCTCTCTCCAGCCTTGGAGAGCGATGGACCTGGCTGTCTGAAGGAGAAAAGGGCACCTTGCCTGGCGCGGTGCTGGGGAAGGGCAGGAGGAGCTGCGGGCCTTGCTTTCAGGGCTGGGGGGAAGCAGCCAGGGGAGGAAGAGGCAGCAGGTCCAACCCCTTTGCCAATGATGAGTGGCCACTTCAGACTGCAGTTTGCCCCTGAGGGAAGGGGCTAGATCAGGGGTGGCCGACCTGAGCCTGAGAAGGAGCCAGAATTTACCAATGTACATTGCCGAAGAGCCACAGTAATACATCAGCAGCCCCCCATCAGCTCTCCCACCCTGCTCCTAGCACCTCCCACCCACCAGCAGCCCCGCGATCAGCACCTCTCCCTCCCTCCCCACACCTCCCGATCAGGTGTTTCGCGGCGTGCAGGAGGCTCTGCGGGGGGAGGACCGAGGGCACGGCAGGCTGAGGGGAGGGGGTGGGAAGAGGTGGAGTGGGGGCGGGGCCTGGGGCAGAGCCATGGGTTGAGCAGTGAGCCCCCCTCCCCCAGCACATTGGAAAGTTGGCACCTGTAGCTCCAGCCCCGGAGTCGGTGCCTATACAAGGAGCCGCATATTAACTTCTGAAGAGCCGCATGCGGCTCCGGAGCCACAGGTTGGCCAACCCATGGCTAGATGAAGACTGGCAGTGGGTCACTGAGGCGAGGTGGGCTTAGGGGATTGGGGTTCCCTGGGGAGGACCCCAAGTGTGGGAGTACTGCTGTGGGCAGGACCCAGGAGAAGGGGCACCGCGGGCCGGGAGGGACGCGGGGCCTGAAGTCCAGTGGTGGAGACCAGGAAGCAGGAACCGGTAGAGAGACATTGGACAGCAGGAGGCGCTCCGCAGCTGGAATGAGCTAATTCCCGAGGTAACCAGCAGGAGGCACCGCGGTGGTGAGCGTTCACCGTGTTACAGAGTAAAATGGATTTATTGGGGGTTTGGATCCCATTGGGAGCTGGGGGTCTGGGTGCTGGAGACAGGTGACTTGCTGAGCAGTTTTTGGTTAAAGTTTGCAGTTTTGTGGGCATGGACGAGACCTGGGTCTGTGTTGCAGCAGGCTGGCGTGTCTGGCTCAATGAGGCAGGGTTGTGGAGACCCAGGCTGGCAGGGAAAACGGGCTCAGAGGTAATTTCAACACGTCAGGTGACAGTCCCAAGGGGATCCCTGTGACCGAACCCACCACAGCCTCTTCCTTTGGTCAGTGTGGGACTGCGATGGGGTAATGCTCACCTGACTCTGAAGGGTGGGGGGCAAAGCCAAGAGGGAGGAAAGGACATGATAAAAGGGAGAGACGTTTGCCATGCCCTCTCTCTCTTCCACCTCCATCTACAGACAACGCCACCAAGTGACTGAAGCGCTGATCAAAGGGAAGAGCCTGGCTGAAGGGCAACCAGCCAGCCTGTGGTGAGACGCATCTAGGTTTGTAAGGGCATCGGAAGTGTTAAGATTAGCTTTGAATGCGTTTTGCTTTTATTTCATTTGCCCAAATCCAACTTGTGGTGCTTTGACTTATAATTACTTAAAATCTATCTTTCATAGTTAATAACTCTGTCTGTTTATTCTACCTGAAGCAGTGCGTTTGGTTTGAGGGGTGTCAAAGACTCCCCTTGGGAGAACAAGCCTGGGACATATCAATTTCTTTGTTAAACTGACAAACTCATATAAGCTTCCAGCATCCAGCGAGCAAAACTGGGCACTGCAAGACGGAGGTTCCCAGGGTCGTGTCTGGGACCGGAGATATTCTCCAGTGTCATTTGGTTGCACGATCCAAGGAGCAGCTTGTCGTCAGGTGTCACCGGTGTGGTGCTCTGCTCTGGTCGATGTTGATATCAGTTGGCGGTGTGCGTGTGTTCCCTCTGTGTGCTGCCCCGGCTCTGCACAGTTCTCTGGTACAGCAGATCTCGAGTGAACCGCCCAATGACCACAGACACTGATAAGGAACAAAGGTGCCCGGCCAGGTTTATTGTCAAACGAAACACAGGAATAGTTCCCCGTGGATTCTACAAGACATACTACGAATATGTGCCCCCTGACAATGGACCGGCTCAGTCAGTGGCTGGATTTGCCACCTCCCCCTAGGCCGGACAAAGACGTCCACTCAGGGATGCGTTCTTATACATCGGTACAATCAGGTTACGCATCATTCAACGCCTTGAGGTACAGCCCCTCTACGCATTAGGATGCTGCCTTTCTCCTGGTACCGGTTGGTTCGAACAAACAAGTCTATCCCTTGTGTTGTCTATCCCTTGTATTGTCTATCCATCGTATTGTCTGTCTATCCATTGTGTTGTCTATCCATCATATTGTCCTTTTGACCCTATCTTTAGGCTGCGTCTGCCTGTTCCTTGTTATCTCCGTGGGATGTGTTCGTACCAGACTGTTCTGGTGCTGTCCCGGCACACGTTCATTTAGCAGCCTTCCTCTTGCCTACTTCTGCGAGCCGGGCCGGCCTCTGGCTCACAGCCTAACGTGGCTTTAGGTTCGCAACATCTTGACCGTTACTTCAGTTCAGGCCTCAGGCCTCGTACTGGACCTCTGATCCCAAGGGTTTATGTCTCAGGGCCTCATCTTACTACATCCCCCCATTTTTTGTCTTTTTAGGGGGAGGATGTTTACCCACCGTCCCAGAAAAGCATAATGCATGGACTGAAGAGAACCCAGTGAGCTAAACACTGTTATGTGGTCACCACATCTCACCATCCAGACACTCATGCCCCATCTGTCCTTAGTCTGCACAGTCCCTCGGATGGCTGGTAGACAGATTTTATTAGCCAATTATTTTTTAGTCCCTTATGGTGGCCTGGGAGTGTTAGGCCCGGGATCATGACTGAGGAATGTAGTATTATGATTGAGCTTTAGAGGCACTCCCAAATAATAGATATGAATAATATGGATATGGCGTATATATTTGTAGCGTGTATGGGTGTGACGAACTGGGACTGCTCTTAATGTTTCCTCTGAATACCATGTGGGTGCCTCAGTTTCCCCTATGCATTCCTTAAGTCTCTAGAGGGTGGGATAAGGGGGTGCGATTGCTGCAGAGCAAAGGGCCAGTGTACATAAATGGCAGACGCTCTGTCTCCTGGCAACTGATGGCCTGGGCCCTTCTCCCCCGCAAGGGGATAGCTAAAGGTGTTGGAGAACAAAGGAATCAGGTGACCTCCTGGCCTGGGAAAGGGACAAAGCCCAGAGGAGGAGGGGCTGGAGGGGGTTTCAGTTGGGAGCTGGCTGGGAATGGGAAGTGAGGGCACACGGGGGTGTCTGGCTCACTGCCCCCCAAAATGGACCCGGCTGAGGGGTCCCGTTCTCTGTACCTACAAGCTCTGTTTTAGACCGTGTGACAGTCAGCAGCGACCCCCCGCTCTCCCCCAACAGCTAGCAGCCGTTATGGCAGCCAGCAGCCATTAGGGGGAAGCAGACATCTCAAGTACACAGTAGCCTGAACTTTTCAACTGTCTTCCCTTTCAAGGCCTTGAGGTAGTTGGAGCTGGCCCCACACTGGTTTTCACTGACCAGATAGCAGAAGTACAGGGTCTGTTAACCACCAATCAAACGTTAACACGACCAGGGCCTGTGTTTGAGTGTATAAAAGATCTTTGGCTTTTGTATGAGTTAGAGTTTTTGTACCAAGGTGCAAAGCTCTCCTTTCTTCTGCAGAATAAAGCAACTCCTCCTTCTCCCTGTCTGGCTGTTATTGGCTCTCAGCTAGGCGGACCCGATATTTCGGTGACAACCGTGTTCCTGTCATCTAATATACCTCTGTTTTACTGGCTGGCTGAGAGTCATGTCTGACGGTGGAATTGGGGTGCAGGGCCCTCTGGCTCCCCCAGGACCCCGCCTGAGCGGACTCGCTGCAGGAAGCGCACGGAGGGGCAGAGGATGGTGGCTGCTCCAAGGTCAGACCCAGGAAGGTGGAAGCCGTGTGAGCTTCTTGCCCGGAGACAGTCTGCTCACAGAGAGGAGACTTCACCCGAGTCCTGCCTGGCTTCGTAGGGAGCAGCTCCAGAGCATCGCCCGGGGACTCTGTGACAACTGGTGGCAGCGATGGGATGTACGGCACCCCGTGGATGGTGCTTCCTGCAGTAAGTGACTGGGGAGCACTAAAACAAAGGGGGGATAACGAGGACCAGGCGTGCTGAAGGCTCAGCGAGGGACGGTTTCAGGGGACGATTAACCCATGGGAGTGTGCGACCAGTGAGAAGGACTTTTGCAGTAACAGGGTCCCCCTGGGGAGTGCAGCGAGCAGTCCCAGTTTGTCACAATGGGTATATATGTGTGGTATGTTTGTGTACATATGACACCACCTTATGTCCCAGCATAATCATGTTTTTTTCCAGTCTGGTGTTGTACTCTGACCCTTTTACTTTGGTGCCACAGATAGAAACACTCTCCTGTTAGGGCAATTGTAGTTATCACCTGTATCATCAGTAGTAGGCTGAGTGTTGTGAAATACGGGGATAGGCGTTGTTATAGTGTGTCCCACAGTATTATGGATATGAGAAGTAAAACAGAAATGTGGAGTAGTCACACTCCAAAGGAGGCATTTATATATATAAATGTCTTGTAATTAGTTACTACCCAGTACTGTGCATTCATGTTACAGGTCACCCTTACTGCTGGTTGTCACCCTCTGGTAAGCTTTGCTGGGCAGGAAACAGAGCGGCCAGCTTCTCCGTCCCATGGATTGCATTGCCCCGTGATACACCAGTAGTCGAGGTAGATCCAGCTGTTTTTATGGATGTTGTTTTCCAGATAACGTCCGGAACGGACAGTAACCAATTTCTCAAATATTGCTGTGTCGGGATGTAGTATTGGCATCCAGACGCTGAGCAAGATTGTTTTGTGTCTTAGTTAGGAGGCAGTGTTGGTCACCCAAATTATGTCGGGTACTAACACGGAATTTGGTTCCCCAATTTGTAGTTATGGTGTAACTTACCTTCTTTACCAATTTGTTTTTTTCCCTCACCTTCATGTTGTTTGCTGCCATTCGTTTGTTGATTTTTCCCTGTACGTCGGTTAAACAGTTTAGCAAAGTTATGCACATTGTAAATGTTGTACAGCAATAATACAATACAGCAATAGTACAACGATAATACAGCAAGAATCCAGTTGTTTTTACCCAGTAACCAAGTTGAAATTACATGGCGGTTTATCCTGGTCCAGCTAGTGGTTTTTAGCTGATTGTTAACTTAATTGTCCATATATGGTAGATAGAGGTGTGTTTCACCAGTCTCTTATTTATACAGCCCTTCATTTTTCTTGTCTTGATGCTTGGAGGTTTCGTCACTGTATACAGATATCTTCTGGTGTCTTTGCGGTGTGATATCTTCTGATGTCTTTGTTCTTAAGTTAGTTAATATAATAAAGTTTTTGTTTGTGTGTTTTTACATTTCTCTTGTTTTTAGTAACCCAAATTTAATATGCAGATAAATTTAGTGTTTACAATGTAACAGGGACCAAGTCGTTTATACACAAGCTATACTTTTGCAATTGTTGTATAGACATTCATTTTCACTTGAGGTGCATTACTAATATTTTATACTAAATGTAAATGCTTAATGGCTAAAATAGATGCTCACAATCTTCCACAAGAAGGTGTATTGCTTTCCCTTGCTGAGCACTTTGTTTCAGCAAAAGAGTCAGTAACCGAATTTTAACAAGCTTTTTAGAGTTACTTTGCTTGTGATACCAACTTCACTCTTGTAAACTGTTTAGAAGCACAGATTTTAACAACTACTGCTTCCCATTAACACAACATAACAAAAGTGTATAAAAATTAAACCAACTATAAAATTAAACCAAAATAAAATTTGAAATACAGGTCCATGCAAATACTTTGAGGGTGTTAAACTTTCATGATGCTTTGTTGTGTTTGGGAGCCAAAGGTGGAAACATGTTGAAATTGTTTGGTTAGTGTTATGCATAAATTGTTATTTTTAAACATTTTTGCTATCACATTCTTCTAACTATATTTAAAAGTGCAAACAAGTTAAAAAAGAAAAAAAAAAAAAGTTTATAAAAACCCAAACAAGAAATTGACATTTTGTTAATATTATCTTTACCTTAATGTTGAGGTTTTCCCTTGCATTTTTTCTTTGAATAAAAAAATAACAAATAAAAAACAAACAAACAAAAAACTGTGATTAATAAAAGAGAATAATTTTTGTTTGCAATTTCATTATTTGAGGCAGAAATATAGGTACATATATTTGTAACTGAAACCCTTTTGAACTTTGCACAAAAAAATTGGTGCTAATAATACTATGATTCATTAGGGTTACCATTCGTCCGGATTCCCCCGGACATGTCCGGCTTTTTGAACTAAAAATAGCGTCCGGGGAGAATTTGTAAATGTCCGGACTCCCCCCCCATGCAGAGCGCGCGCGGCTAACAGGGCAGCCGGCCGGATGGTGCCACTTACATGGGGCTCCGACAGCCAGAGAGAGCCCCTCCTCCTCTCCCCTGCAGCTGAGATCACTCCCTCCCTCCCTGCATTCGCAGATCGGCTCCGGCAGTCTGGAGCTCCTCCCCCGCTGCTGCCCAGCCTGCCGGGACGAAGGGCTCCGGCCGTTCCTGAGCAAGCTCACAAAGACATTAGGCGAAGGCCAACAACAAGGGGGCCAGGGGGTCAGAGAAGGGACAGGGAGGTTTTGGAGGGGGCAGTCAAGAGACGGGGGGGTCGGGAGTTCGGGGGGGGCTTTCTGGGGGGGTGTGAATAAGGTTTTGGGCAGTCAGGGTACAGGTAGGGGGTAGGGTCCTGGGGGGCAGTTAGGGTGGGGGGGTCTCAGGAGGGGGCAGTCAAGGGACAAGGAGCGGGGGGAGGGTTGGGGGTTCTGAGGGGGGGCGGGAAGTGGGAGGGGCAGGGGCGGGGCTAGGGCAGGACAGGGGCGGGGCTAGGGCGGGGCTCCTCCCGTCCTCTTTTTTGCTTCCTGAAATATGGTAACCCTAACTATGATTATACCCCAACCATGATCTTCAAATAGTGTGGTACCACATAGACATATATTTTTAAAAGGGTATAAAATTGACTTTTGTTGCAACAAAATAAAAATAATAAAAAATAGCCATGTGACACACACAACATACAACACCGAACCACACACATGACATACAGGACAAACTTACAATTAAAAACAAATGGTGCCAGAATTATATTCATAACTATACAAAATAAGGCAAACAAAAACAAAAAAATTAAAAAGGGTTAAACATTTGAATAAACAAGTTATTACCTTATTTAAAACTTTTAACAAAAATTGATAACAAATATATTAATCTTTGCCAAATGTATTGTATTAATTTTGGTAACAAGGAATTTTGCATTACTTTATATTTAACATTATTTTAAAACTCTGCTATATGGAAAAAAAGAAACACCATGTTTCAAATATTAGTGCGTGGTTAGGATTAGAAGCAGAGTGTGCATTTCGGATGCTTGGCAACCGTATCTTCAAGAAAGTTAGGAATAATTCCAGCTGTTGCATTCCTGAAGGGTTAAAATAATTCATTTACTGGATTTATTTAAAGTAAAGTTTTGCCCTTGTTTTCTTTTTGTGTCTTGTTTTGTTCTGTTTTCAATTGCTGTATCTTTTGGAGGTTTCTGTAAAAACTATAACTTTTAACACAGAGAAAGAGTTGAAGTCAGAGGCGGGGAAAAAGAGGGGTGTGTGGGGGGGTGAAGAGCAACCTAGGAAGGTATCTGAAGCTCATGCTCCAATACATCTGTTAGTCTATAAGGTGCCACAGGACTCTTTGTCGCTTTTTACAGCTCCAGACTAACACGGCTACCCCTCTGATACTAGGAAGGTAGCTAGACCTGAGCCAAGAGAGATTAACTCTATCAAGGTATTTGAAAGTACGGGCAGTCGCAGCGAGTTTAGCAAACTGAGAAAGTGTATTGTCGTGGAAAAAGTCACCCACGCATTGATTTTAGTTCACAGACTCAAGCCTGAGGCCAGTTTATTGCAAAATATACCAACGCGTCGGGGTAGCAGTCTGAAAACTACCACCCCTAGCACAGCACGCAGGCTGCTTTATTCGCTCAAACCGCAAGCATAATACAAATAATACGTCATTTATGCGAAAATAAGAGTAGGGGTCTGTCCCTTTTTCCCGGTAGCGCCGTCATTATTTACGAGAATTGGGTGCCTATTGGGTGGGGGGGTTTCTTGGTGGTTTCTGACATGGGTGGTACTTGGCACCAGTTGGAGTGTTGTTCTCGTCAGGGTACATACTGTTTTTTCCGGGGTTCTATGGTTAAGGGCATGGGGGGTTGCTACAGGATGCCCAAAGATGATATATGATTGGCTGGTTGGCAGATAGCTAGAACTATAGGGGAAGTTGACCTTTACTAGAAGCAATTTCTTCATATAGGCGGTTATTATGTTTTAGAACCAAGCGGTTATCATGTTCTTACAGACAGGCAGTTATCATGTATTTCATAAACAAGCAGTTATTCTGTTGCTAAGGCCTATTGCATTGCTTCCTTCCCCTCCCTCCTCTGGTCAAAGCCCATGACCGTATTTGGCAGGGAATTGCATAGCTTAGTTTTGTTCAGGCCCTGGCCTGTACTGTTCTATGTAAAGGCCGTCTGTATAGTCAGCTGCTGTCAGAAGGCCTGAATTTGGGCCTTCGGGGTTACTTTGGCTGTCAGAAAGAAGGCCACCTAGTTCTTTTTCCCCACAGTATGAAGGACAAAACTTAACCGGTATGTACAAATACTTGAGAAAAAAGGTTCTATTTTTAGATATGAGTGTGGGTCAAATCATAGAAGATCAGGGTTGGAAGGGACCTCAGGAGGTCATCTAGTCCAACCCCCTGCTCAAAGCAGGATCAATCCCCAGATTTTTGCCCCAGATGGCCCCCCTCAAGGATTGAACTCACAACCCTGGGTTTAGCTAATGCTCAAACCACTGAGCTATCCTTCCCCACCCAAAGAAGTAACACAGGGTTACCACCGTCTCTGGGTGGGCTTGACCCACCATCCTTTCAGTTACCAGCCAAAGCAGTTGGGAACCTGCACCCCTGGTTTTTATCCTGGCTCTGAGACGAGAGTGGGGGTAGTTACCTGCTCTTGTAAAACCTGAATTTGTTCACCTCAGTGTCTGTTGCTTTTGTGTGAATGCCACATGGATGGCGGGAGTGCCGTTTTCTGCTGCAGTTAACTGTTTTGGGGGCAGCTCCGTGTGTTAACGTATTAATTCTAGGTGTTAACCTGCTTAATTTGGGGTTTTTACTTCGAAATTCCTTCTTTTGAATCTTTTCACTCTTTCTTTGTTACTGTTACCTGCCCCGCCAATTTTGTGTTGTGCTGTTTTAACCACTTAACAGCCATGGTTATACTTCGAAATATTTTACATTTTAAGACTACAGTCTCTGCCCTCGCCTTACAAATGACATTCCATGTTTCTTCCCCATTATATTTTTTTAACTCCGTGGGGATTTGCAGGGAGGGGCTAAGGGGGTTCCCTAGCTCGTGGTTTTCTGCCATGTTAGATGGCGGTTCCTACAGCGGACAGTTCGCTTACTCACCAGATCAGTGGTCGGGATCACCAATGTTGTCAGACAGCACTGGTGTGGTGCTCTGCTCTGGTCGATGTTGATACCAGTCGGCGGCGTGCGTGTGTTCCCGTCGGGCGCTGCCCCAGCTCTGCGCAGGTCACTGGCACAGCAGATCTTGAGCGAACCGCCCAATGACCACAGACACCGATAAGGAACGAAGGCGCCCGGCCAGGTTTATTGTCAAACGAAGCACAGGAATAGTTCCCCGCGGACTCTACGGGACATACTACGAATATGTGCCCCCTGACAATGGAGCGGGATTTGCCACTGCCCCCTAGGCTGGACAAAGACGTCCACTCAGGGATGCGTTCTTATACACCAGTACAATCAGGTTTCACATCATTCAACGCATTGAGGTACAGCCCCTCTACAGGTTAGGGTGTTGCCTTTCTCCTGGTACAGGTTGGTTCGAACAAACAAGTCTATCCGTCATACTGTCTATCCACCGTATTGTCCTTTCATATTGTCTATCCATCATACTGTCTATCCATCATATTGTCCTTTTGACCCTGTCTTGAGGCTCGGTCTGCCTGTTCCTTGTTATCTCCGTGGGATGTGTTCGTACCAGGCTGTTCTGGTGCCGTCATTTAGCAGCCTTCCTCTTGCCAACTTCTGCGAGCCTAGCCGGCCTCTGGCTCACAGCCTAACTTGGCTTTACGTTAGCAACGTCTTGACCGTTACTTCAGTTCAGGCCTCAGGCCTCGTACGGGGCCTCTGATCCCAAGGGTTTATGTCTCAGTGAGGGCACAGGTGGTGGAGTCTCCTTCCTTGGAGGTTTTTAAGGCCCGGCTTGACAAAGCCCTGGCTGGGATGATTTAGTTGGGAATTCGTCCTGCTTTGAGCACGGGGTTGGACTAGATACCTCCTGAGGTCCCTTCCAACCCTGATATTCTATGATTCTATGGGGACAGGGTCCAGGGCCACATGGGGATGGGAGGCGTGGGGGTCTGAGTGGGGGTGCAGGGCCACAGTGGGAGAGGGGGTGGAGGGACATGTGGACAGGGGTGCAAGGACACATGGGGGTGCAGGAACACATGGGGACAGGGGCAGATGTGCCTGCCTGAATGGGAGAGGCTCGGGGCAGCCAGGGTCTGCCTGGGGGAGGCTCCCTCGTAATCCCTCCGTGCCCCCCCAAAAAACCCGTTCCAGACTTTTCCCACCCAAACCCTCCAAGTTCACACCCAGGCTCCTTCCCAGCAATTTACTGCCCTCCCACTCAGCTCCTCCCTTACCCCTGACTCCCCCCAGCCTTTGCGGGGCACCTAATGTTTCCTAATATCCAACCTAGACCTCCCCCACTGCCACTTGAGACCATTGCTCCTTGTTCTGTCATCTGCCACCACTGAGAACAGCCGAGCTCCATCCTCTTTGGAACCCCCCTTCAGGTAGTTGAAAGCAGCTATCAAATCCCCCCTCATTCTTCTCTTCTGCAGACTAAACAATCCCAGTTCCCTCAGCCTCTCCTCATAAGTCTCGTGCCCCAGCCCCCTGATCATTTTCGTTGCCCTCCGCTGGACTCTCTCCAATTTGTCCACATCCCTTCTGTAGTGGGGGGCCCAAAACTGGACGCAGTACTCCAGGTGTGGCCTCACCAGTGCCTGAGTTGGGAATATCAGACCCCAGCCCTGGGGCTCCCTCCGTTTCTCCAGCCAGCTCCAAACTGAAACTCCCACACAACCTCCCCCCGGCTCCTCCCCCAGCCTTTGTCCAGTTTCCAGGAAGAAGGTGTCACCTGGCCCCAACCCCCCTCCTGGGCTCAGGTTACAGGCTCAGGTATTGTCCCTCCAGTGAAGTCACACCCTGATATCCCATCACCCATGCAGACAGTCCCAGGAAACCCCCCCCCCACCCCTCCGCAACACTCCCCGGTCAATCCGCATCCACTCCCTGCTCCATCACAGTGTAGGGGCTGGTTACTCAGAGGAGGGGGGGCCGGGAGCCAGGACTCCTGGGTTCTCTCCCCAACTCTGGGAGGGGAGTGGGGGCTAGTGGTTAGAGCGGGGGGGGGGGCTGGGAGCCAGGACTCCTGGGTTCTCTCCCTGGCTCTGGGAGGGGAGTGGGGGCTGGTCGGTTAGAACAGGGGGGGCTGGGAGCCAGGACTCCTGGGTTCTCTCCCCGGCTCTGGGAGGGGAGTGGGGGCTGGTCAGTTAGAACAGGGGGGGCTGTGAGCCAGGACGCCTAGGTTCTATATTCAGCCCTCCCCCAGTGTTTGTACCGTGGGCTAGGTTCTTTTGGGGTCACTTTCAGTCGAGCCTTGAGGGGAGCGGAGATGATGTCCTGCAACGCCGGGATCCTGATTCGGATTGGGATTCGGATCCTGGCCTTGATTCGGATCCTGCTCCTGGTCCTGCTGATTGGCGGAGGTTTTTGGCTGCTTCACACCATGAGGATCCAACTGAGACAGACCCCGCAGGGCACCCCTGGCCCCAGGCCCGGCTCGGTGGAGCTGCCTGACGGGACCTTCACCTTCCGCTTGGATTACGCCGCCTTCCGGGCCGAGTTCCCCCAGCTGCAGCGCTACCGGTGCCGGGAGCTGATCCCAGGGGACGGGGTTTGCACCGGGCCCCCGGGGCCGCCCCTGCTGCTCCTGGCCGTGAAATCCCACCCAGCGTCCAGCGCCAGACGGGCCACCGCCCACCGCACGTGGGCCCGGCCCAGGGTCCTGGGGGGCTACCGGGTCCGAGCTGTCTTCCTCGTGGGAGTGTCCCCGGACCCCCGGGACCTGGCCCTGCTGGAGGAGGAGATCCAGGAGTTTGGGGACGTGGTGCTGTGGGATTTCGCCGAGAGCCACCAAAACCTGTCGCTCAAGGAGCGCTGCTTCCTGCGCTGGGTGGGGGCGCGCTGCAGGCAGGCGGATTTCATCTTCAAAGGTGAGACCGGATGCCTGGGTTCTCTCCCTGGCTCTGGGAGGGAAGTGGGGGTTGATGGGTTGGAGCAGGGGGGGCTGGGAGCCCGGACTCCTGGATTCTCCCCCAGCTCTGGGAAGGGAGTGGGGGCTGGTGGGTTAGAGCAGGGGGGGCTGGGAGCCAGGACTCCTGGGTTCTCTCCCCGGCTCTGGGAAGGACATCCAGCCCCCAGCTGCACCCTCCTCAGCATCTTTTCCCTCTTCCAGGGGACGATGACGAGTTTGTGAACCCCCCCGCACTGGTGACCTACCTGGGCCAGACGCCCAACGCCTCCCACGTCATCCACGGCAACATCCAGCGCCATGCAGTCGTGTTCAGAGGGGGGAAATATCGCGTCTCCTCTGCCCTGTTCCCCCAGGACATGTACCCTGATTTCCCCTCCGGGGGCGGGTTCCTCATGCCCAGGGCCAGCGTTCCGGTCCTAGCCGCGGCCTCCGAGCGCATCCCCGTCTTCCCGCTGGACGACGTCTACTTTGGCTTCCTGGTGCTGGCCGCCGGGCTGCGGTACCGGCACGATGAGCGATTCCAGGTCTTCGGCATGAAGGACGAGCTGTGTCTGTACATGGAGGCTGTGGTGGTGCACGGAGTGTCGCTGGACAGGGTGGAGG
>NW_020664784.1:439626-448917 GCF_002925995.2 Terrapene triunguis
AGGGGGCACTGGCTCCCATTGGCCCCAGGGCGGGGACTGGCTGGCTCAGGGGGGCGGAGAATGGGGCCATAGGGAAGTGGCTGGGTGAGTGTGACGCTCTGTACCTCGGGGGAACACCCAGGACCCCCATATTCATGGTTGTAAAATGATTGTGTGGTATCCAACCCTAACCCACCACCTATCCAGCCCTCCTGCTCCTTGTCCCCTAAGTGCCCCCCCCCGGGACTCCAGCACCTATCCAACCCCTCTGCTCCTTCTCCCCTGACCGCCCCCTCCTGGGACCCCCTGCCCCTTATACAACCCCCCTGCTCCCTGTCCCCTAACTGCCCCGAGCCCTATCCACACCCGTGACCCCTGACAGGCCTCCGGGACTCTGACGCCTATCCAACCCCCCCTTCCCTGTCCCCTGACTGCCCCCTCCCAGAACCCCCACCCCAAACCACCCCCCCGGAACCCACCCCCTATCCAATTCCCTGCTCCCTGTTCCCTGACCCCCCCGACCCCTATCCACACCCCCACCCCCGACAGGCCCCCTGGGACCCCACCCCCAATCCAACCCCCCCTTCTCCCTGTCCCCAGACTGCCCCGACCCCTATCCACTCTGCCGCCCCCTGAGACTCCCATGCCCTATCCAACCCCCCCCCGTTCCCCACCCGAGAGCCTCTGCCCCATCCAACCATTCCCTGTCCCCTGACTGTCCCCCGGAACCCCCTACCCAACCCCCCTCGCCGCTGCACGCACACCACCGCTGCCCCCTTACTATGCTGCTTAGAGCGGCAGGAGGTTGCTGCCCGCGCGGCAGCGTGCCTACGGGGGAGGGGGGACAGCAGGGGAGGGGCCGGGGACGAGCCTCCCCAGCCAGGAGCTCAAGGGCTGGGAAGGACGGTCCTGCAGGCTGGATGTGGCCCGTGGGCTGTAGTTTGCCCACCTCTGCTCTCAAGGAAATCACCCCACTGTGACGCTGCGCTCCATACGCTTTATGAAAATAGGCGAATGAGTGTGAATATGATATAACTGTAATATGCTTCATGCAAAAGGTCCCTTGTAAGGTATCCTTACAAATCTTGTGATCTACTGAGTGTGGTCATCCTATTTGTATGTGTGACGAGTCCGTGACAGTGTGCATGTATCAGTCTTGTATCTGAAGCTAGGAATATGAAATATAACTCTGAGGCCCTATTGTAACTATGCAAAGTGGGGGCCGTTAATGGTGGCTGAGGATCTTGATGGCTCCCATGGACCAGGACAATTGGTTGTAAATGGCTCTGTTTGCTTGTAAGCTTCCTGTGTTCTTGGGGGTCAGGCCGGGAAGAAGGGGGGGGGGGGGGGGGGGGTCTCACAGGACATGTGACCATGCCACCTGGTGCTGGAATCCATCTTAAACCTGGGGCTTTTCCATTGAAAAGGAGGGGGGATCAAAGAGAAAAAAGATTCGCGCCTTGTGCCAAAGCTGTATAAGAGGGAAACAGAACAAAGGGGGCTGCAGTCATGAGAAATCCCCAAGTTACCACCTGAGCTGGAACAAGGGCTGTACCAGGGGAAAGGATGGGCCCAGACTAGGACGGAGTCTAGTCTGTGAAAGAAGCTGATTGGACCATCTCTGAGGGTGAGATTTACCTGTATTCAGTTTCTTAATGTATTAGCCTTAGACTTGCGTGTTCTGTTTTATTCTGCTTGGTAACTTACTTTGTTCTGTCTGTTACTTGAAACCACTTAAATCCTCCTTCTTATACTTAATAAAATCACTTTTGTTTATTAATAAACCCAAAGTGATGAATGCCTGGGGGAGCAATCAGCTGCGCATCTCGATCATAGATTCTAGGACTGGAAGGGACCTCGAGAGGTCATCGAGTCCAGTCCCCTGCCCGCATGGCAGGACCAAATACTGTCTAGACCATCCCTGATAGACATTTATCTAACCTACTCTTAAATATCTCCAGAGATGGAGATTCCACAACCTCCTTAGGCAATTTATTCCAGTGTTTAACCACCCTGACAGTTAGGAACTTTTTCCTAATGTCCAACCTAGACCTCCCTTGCTGCAGTTTAAGCCCATTGCTTCTTGTTCTATCCTTAGAGGCGAAGGTGAACAAGTTTTCTCCCTCCTCCTTATGACACCCTTTTAGATACCTGAAAACTGCTATCATATCCCCTCTCAGTCTTCTCTTTTCCAAACTAAACAAACCCAATTCTTTCAGCCTTCCTTCATAGGTCATGTTCTCAAGACCTTTAATCATTCTTGTTGCTCTTCTCTGGACCCTCTCCAATTTCTCCACATCTTTCTTGAAATGCGGTGCCCAGAACTGGACACAATACTCCAGCTGAGGCCTAACCAGCGCGGAGTAGAGCAGAAGAATGACTTCTCGTGTCTTGCTCACAACACACCTGTTAATACATCCCAGAATCATGTTTGCTTTTTTTGCAACAGCATCACACTGTTGACTCATATTTAGCTTGTGGTCCACTATAACCCCTAGATCCCTTTCTGCCGTACTCCTTCCTAGACAGTCTCTTCCCATTCTGTATGTGTGAAACTGATTTTTCCTTCCTAAGTGGAGCACTTTGCATTTGTCTTTGTTAAACTTCATCCTGTTTACCTCAAACCATTTCTCCAATTTATCCAGATCATTTTGAATTATGACCCTGTCCTCCAAAGCAGTTGCAATCCCTCCCAGTTTGGTATCATCTGCAAACTTAATAAGCGTACTTTCTATGCCAATATCTAAGTCGTTAATGAAGATATTGAACAGAGCTGGTCCCAAAACAGACCCCTGCAGAACCCCACTCGTTATGCCTTTCCAGCAGGATTGGGAACCATTAATAACAACTCTCTGAGTACGGTTATCCAGCCACCTTATAGTAGCCACCTTATAGTAGCCCCATCTAAATTGTATTTGCCTAGTTTATCGATAAGAATATCATGCGAGATCGTATCAAATGCCTTACTAAAGTCTAGGTATACCACATCGACTGCTTCTCCCTTATCCACAAGACTCGTTATCCTATCGAAGAAAGCTATCAGATTGGTTTGACACGATTTGTTCTTTACAAATCCATGCTGGCTGTTCCCTATCACCTTACCACCTTCCAAGTGTTTGCAGATGATTTCCTTAATTACTTGCTCCATTATCTTCCCTGGCACAGATGTTAAACTAACTGGTCTGTAGTTTCCAGGGTTGTTTTTATTTCCCTTTTTATAGATGGGCACTATATTTGCCCTTTTCCAGTCTTCTGGAATCTCTCCCGTCTCCCATGATTTTCCAAAGATAAGCTAGATGCTGAGATACCTCCTCTATTAGCTCCTTGAGTATTCTAGGATGCATTTCATCAGGCCCTGGTGACTTGCAGGCTTCTAACTTTTCTAAGTGATTTTTAACTTGTTCTTTTTTTATTTTATCTGCTAAACCTACCCCCTTCCCATTAGCATTCACTAGGTTAGGCATTCCTTCAGACTTCTCGGTGAAGACCGAAACAAAAAAGTCATTAAGCATCTCTGCCATTTCCAAGTTTCCTGTTACTGTTTCTCCCTCTTCACTAAGCAGTGGGCCTACCCTGTCTTTGGTCTTCCTCTTGCTTCTAATGTATTGATAAAAAGTCTTCTTGTTTCCCTTTATTCCCGTAGCTAGTTTGAGCTCATTTTGTGCCTTTGCCTTTCTAATCTTGCCTCTGCATTCCTGTGTTGTTTGCCTATATTCATCCTTTGTAATCTGTCCTAGTTTCCATTTTTTATATGACTCCTTTTTATTTTTTAGATCATGCAAGATCTCGTGGTTAAGCCAAGGTGGTCTTTTGCCACATTTTCTATCTTTCCTAACCAGCGGAATAGCTTGCTTTTGGGCCCTTAATAGTGTCCCTTTGAAAAACTGCCAACTCTCCTCAGTTGTTTTTCCCCTCAGTCTTGATTCCCATGGGACCTTACCTATCAGCTCTCTGAGCTTACCAAAATCCGCCTTCCTGAAATCCATTGTCTCTATTTTGCTGTTCTCCCTTCTACCCTTCCTTAGAATTGCAAACTCTATGATTTCATGATCACTTTCACCCAAGCTGCCTTCTACTTTCAAATGCTCAACGAGTTCCTCCCTATTTGTTAAAATCAAGTCTAGAACAGCTTCCCCCCAGTAGCTTTTTCAACCTTCTGAAATAAAAAGTTGTCTGCAATGCAGTCCAAGAAATTATAGTGTTATAGAGGGCGGACAATTTATGAGTTTACCCTGTATAAGCTTTATACAGTGTCAAACGGATTGATTTGGGGTTTGGATCCCATTGGGAACTGGGTGTCTGGGTGCTGGAGATAGGTGACCCGCTGAGCAGTTTTTGGTTAAAGTCTGCAGCTTTGTGGGTATGGATTAGAAAGACCTTGGTCTGGGTTCAGCAGGCTGGCGTATCTGGCTCAATAGGGCAGGGTTCTCTCATTGTTGTTTGAACTCGCCCGGGTCGGAGACGCTGAAGGAAAGCGGAGATCCCACCCTGCACCGTGGCCGCCCTGAAGGATGTGGTCGAGGGTCCGGATTGCTAGAAATCTGCCCCGCACCGGATTTCGACGGTGACTGGAAACCGCTTGTTCGTCAGCCTGCGGCGAGTTTAGTCTGGGGCTGGCTCCGGGCGGCAACGTCTTTGGTGTGAGCTCCAGGGGACCAGCGGAGCCAGGGGAAGGGAGGGCGCTCTCGGGATGGGAAGCAGCCTGAAGAGGGCGCGAGGCTTTTTTTGGGGTGCCCTCGAGCGCTGAGTCCTGGCGAGATCGGCTGGCGAGCCCGGGAGCCAGGAGTTCACGGTGGTGATGGGGTTGTGTGGGGGGTATGTCAGGGTTAAGTAAAGACTTGGGTAACCACTAACATGGTAATAGGGACTAAAGGCAAAGGCAGGCACCGCTTGATAAAGTTGCCACCTTTTCCCCTCCCCTTCTGCGTGTTAAGGATAGATAAGCGTTGCAGCTGCATGAGGAATGGGGTTGTCCAACGGATCCCCTTTGAGTGAAGACGGGGGAAGACCCCCGCTTCCTTTCCCAGCTCCATAAACGTGCTCGGGGGTCATGGCCCCTTCCTCCCTCCCCTGGAAACTGCCAATTAAGGAAACTCGTGGCTACAATTACTGCAAAGAAATGTATCGTCAAAGGAAAAACGTCCACAGAAGATGCTTAATGCTGTAAACGGGGCGGGTTTAATTAGATTCAGTAGATAGCTATTCATATTCATTATATGGGCCTTCATATTATCAAAGGCGAGTTTGGGGGCGTTGTATGTGGGTATTTACATATTCACTTTAGATAAAAGGAGTGTGATGTAATTAACTCCGGGCTTACTCGACAATCGGGTCGAGGGGAATAAGCACTGTCCACTCAACTCCGCCTCTGGGGCCGCCCGGTCATCTTCCAACATCTGGCGCCACGAAGAGGATCCCAGGGGAGAGCCGTGCCTGATTTCGTTGGGGGTTGGTCCTGCTTTGAGCAGGGGGTGGGACTAGATACCTCCTGAGGTTCCTTCCAACCCTGATCTTCTGTGATTCTGCTCACTATGGATTCGATGAGTAAGTTGAACGGGCCCATTACTGCAACCCCAGTTAAGGAGTTTATTAATAAACTGGTGGGGAAATGGTGGGGTCCTTATACGGCCTCCTCCAGGGCTTGGCAGGGTTGGCCAGCCATCCAGGGGCAGGTGGTAGCTTCCCCGGCATCCCAGGATAAGAAAAAGTCTCTTTCGTCGGAGGCTGCGTGGGCAGGTCTGTCGGGTTTAGGGGAGGAGGTTACCAGTCTTCAAAGCAACGTAGAAACTCCACAGCAAATTGCCGAGGAATGTGCTAAATCATTCACGGCGCGCCAGGAGTCAGCACGGCTGAAAATTGCACGGAATGGCCCCCCCGCAGAGCAACAAGGACGTGCCGGCCTGGGGCATTCAGGCCCCTGGGACAATACCTGAAATGGTGTCAAGTATTGGGGGGTAGCCGTGGTCATGCGTATCCACAAACACAAGGAATCCGGTGGCACCTTAAAGACTAACAGATTTATTTGGGCATAAGCTTTCGTGGGTAAAAAAACCCACTTCTTCAGAGGCATGGAGTGAAAGTTACAGATGCAGGCATTATATACTGACACATGAAGAGAAGGGCGTTACCTCACAAGTGGAGAACCAGTGTCAACAGGGCCAATTCGATCAGGGTGGATGTGGGCCACTCCCAATAATAGATGAGGAGGTGTCAATTCCAGGAAAGGAAAAGATGCTTCTGTAATGAGCCAGCCACTCCCAGTCCCTGTTCAAGCCCAGATTAATGGTGTTAAATTTGCAAATGAATTTTAGTTTTGCTGTTTCTCTTCGAAGTCTGTTTCTGACTTTTTTTTGTTCAAGAATAGTGACTTTTAAATCTGTTATCGAATGTCCAGGGAGATTGAAGTGTTCACCTACTGGGTTTCGTACGTTACCATTCCTGATGTCGGATTTGTGTCCATTTATTCTTTTACGTAGGGACTGTCCGGTTTGGACAGAGGGGCATTGCTGGCACATGATGGCATATATCACATTAGTAGACGTGCAGGTGAATGAGCCCTTGATGGCGTGGCTGATGTGGTTGGGGCTCTGATGGTGTCGCCAGAGTAGATACGGGGACAGAGAAGGCAACGAGGTTTGCTACAGGGATTGGTTCCTGGGTTGGTGTTTCTGTGGTGTGGTGTGTAGTTGCTGGTGTGTATTTGCTTCGAGTTGGGGGGCTGTCTGTAAGCGAGGACTGGCCTGGCCCCCAAGGTCTGTGAGAGTGAGGGAGGAAATGGTGATAGCTGAGCTGATGGAGGTGTCATTTTGGGAAATAAGCAAGTGGTTTAAGGCAAGAGACCAACGGGCGTCCTTGTGGCACCTTAGAGACGAACGCGTTTATTTGGGCGTAAGCTTTCGGGAGCTAAAACCCTCTTCAGCGGCTGCACGGAGTGGAAAATCCAGGAAGCAGAATATATATTCTAGCACGTGAAAAGATGGGAGTTGTCTTACCAAGTCGGGGGTCAGTGCTAACGAGCCAGTTCAATTAAGGTGGAAGTGGGCTGTTCTCAACAGTTGACAAGCAGGGGAGGAAATCACCTCTGTAGTGCTACCGAGGCCAATGCAATCAAGGTGACCCATTCCCAACAGTTGACAAGAAGGGGTGAGTATCAGCAGAGGGGAAATTATTTTTTGTAGTGATCCAGCCACTCCCGGTCTTTCTTCAGGCCTAATTTGATGGTGTCCAGTTTGCAAATCAAGTCCAGGTCTGCAGTTTCTCATTGGAGTCTGTTTTTGACATTTTTGGGGTTGAAGAATGGCCACTTTTAGGTCTGCTATTGAGTGTCCAGGGAGGTTGATGTGTTCTCCGACTGGTTTTTGAACGCTACAATTCCTGATGTCCGATTTGTGTCCGTTTATTCTTTTACATAGGAACTGTCCGGTTTGACCAATGTCCATGGCAGAGGGGCATTGCTGGCACATGATGGCTCTGACGAAGTGGGACTGCTCTTAACGTTTTCTCTGAATACCGTGTGGGTGCCTCAGTTTTCCCTATGCATTTCTTAAGTATCTGGGGGGGGGAATCAGGGTGTGCGATTGTTGCAGAGCCTTAGAGGGCCAGGGTGTGCAAGGGTCTGTACAGAGAATGGCCGACACCCTGTCTCATGGCAACTGATGGCCTGGGCCCCTCCTCTGCAAAGGTGCCAACTGAAGGTGTTGGAGAACAAAGAGATCAGGTGGCCTCCTGGCCCGGGAAAGAGACAAAGGCCACAGGAGGGGCTGGAGAGTTTCAGTTTGGAGCTGGCTGGGAAAATGGAGGGGAGCCCAGACAGACCTCCCCTGGCCCCTCGAGATGGACCTGACTGAGGGGGTCATGTTGTCTGTACCTGCAAGACCTGTCTTGGATCATCTAAATAAACCTTCTGTTTTAGTGGCTGGCTGAGAGTCACGGTGAATCGCAGGAAGCCAGGGGTGCAGGGCCCTGTCTCCCCAAACTCCGTGACAATGGCACAGATCGCACCCGTAGATGTGCAGGTGAACACGCCCCGGAGGGTGGGGCTGATGGGGTTAGGTCCAATGATGGTGTCCCTCGAATAAATACGTGGACAGCGTTGGCACCGGGGCTTGTCACGAAGGACGGAGAGTGAGACGTGAACTCTGCCGAGGCTGGAGGGGATGGAGCAGGCGACCCTTGTGAAAATGTAAAAAAGGAAAAGCGTTATGGGAAGAGAATTCGTGGTTGCTTCGCAGCCGATTTGAAGGGGAAATGGGCCCTTTTCCAAAGGAATATCTGTAAATCAGCCAGAAATCATTTGACTATGAACAAGTTAGTTGCATTGGCTAAAAGAACACCAGGGGTTTCTACTGGAACTTAACTGCCCCGAAACGTAGAGAAATGCAATCTGTGTAAACGTTTAAAGCCGTGCAAGAGATGCTAAGAAAAAAGAATGTGTGTGTATAAATATATTGTGTACATATGTGTAGGGGTGAAAAAACGGGACGGGGGTGGGGGGTCATAGGCGCCTATATAAGAAAAAGTCCCCCAAAATGGGACGGATGGTCACCCTAAATACGCGGCGTGTTTAGGACCTAAGCCAACACTGCTGGCTTGTAAAACTCTGGTTTGTAGGTTTAAAATAAACGGGTTTTGTTTTTAAATAAACGCCCCTAAAAAGCCGTTTGGATCTTTCATTCCAAGTTGCAAAGCCGACCGACAACTTTTTACCAGACACGTGGCGTTTGGCTTTGGGATTGAAGGTACCTCAATGCTCTATAACGTTCAATATCTTTTTAAAGACCAAAGCCATGGCCGCTACAGGGCCGTCAAGCCCGGGAGAATGGGGAAGAGATTCTGGATCCTTTTTTTGGGGGGGGGGGGGTAACAAACTAGCAGATAAGAGCTGCAGTAAGTTAAACGAGGGAAGGCATGTGCCTTTTCCCCAGGACGCCTGCAGCGTATGTTGTAGACAGGATAAAAGAAATTCAAATAAAACCTCCTACTTCAGTCAAACCCGATTCGGGCTCCGCGGTTGTGGTTTCTTCGGCAGATCGCCGGAAGCAGGCGTTGAAAGTGGAAAGAAACCCAAACTCTCTTTTAAGACCGAGTCGCTGAGCTCGGCTGCTGGCTCTGGAGCCAAAAGCAGGCCAGAAAGCGGCTGGGTTGGTGCAAACTACCGAATTGATAGAGGAAGGCGAGAACTGCCCACAAAGGAGCTGCTGATAACGAACAGACCTGGCCAGCAAACGAACTACCTGAAACCAAAAGGGTCAAATTATGACCCTGCAGAGGAAGGGTTGCCCCCACCCACTGCTCCCCAGAGACAGCCCCCCC